>NW_027616598.1:0-235726 GCF_964187855.1 Myxine glutinosa
CACTTTTCGCACTTGTGTTAATGTTGAAAAACCCCTTTTCGCACTTGTGTTAATGTTGAAAAACCACTTTTCGCACTTGTGTTGGTGCAGGAAACCACTTTTGCACTTGTATTAGTGTGGAAAAAACACTTTTTGCACTTGTGATAGTGTTGAAAAACCACATTTCGCACTTGTGTTAGTGTTGAAAAACCACTTTTCGCACTTGTGTTGGTGCAGGAAACCACTTTTGCACTTGTATTAGTGTGGAAAAACCACTTTTCACACTTGTGTTAGTGTTGAAAAACCACTTTTCGCACTTGTATTAGTGTGGAAAAAACACTTTTTGCACTTGTGATAGTGTTGAAAAACCACTTTTCGCACTTGTGTTAGTGTTGAAAAACCACTTTTCGCACCTGTGTTGGTGCAGGAAACCACTTTTGCACTTGTATTAGTGTGGAAAAAACACTTTTTGCACTTGTGATAGTGTTGAAAAACCACTTTTCGCACTTGTGTTAGTGTTGAAAAACCACTTTTCGCACTTGTGTTAGTGTTGAAAAACCACTTTTCGCACTTGTGTTAGTGTTGAAAAACCACTTTTCGCACTTGTGTTGGTGCAGGAAACTACTTTTGCACTTGTATTAGTGTGGAAAAACCACTTTTCGCACTTGTGTTAATGTTGAAAAACCCCTTTTCGCACTTGTGTTAATGTTGAAAAACCACTTTTCGCACTTGTGTTGGTGCAGGAAACCACTTTTGCACTTGTATTAGTGTGGAAAAAACACTTTTTGCACTTGTGATAGTGTTGAAAAACCACATTTCGCACTTGTGTTAGTGTTGAAAAACCACTTTTCGCACTTGTGTTGGTGCAGGAAACCACTTTTGCACTTGTATTAGTGTGGAAAAACCACTTTTCACACTTGTGTTAGTGTTGAAAAACCACTTTTCACACTTGTATTAGTGTGGAAAAAACACTTTTTGCACTTGTGATAGTGTTGAAAAACCACTTTTCGCACTTGTGTTAGTGTTGAAAAACCACTTTTCGCACCTGTGTTGGTGCAGGAAACCACTTTTGCACTTGTATTAGTGTGGAAAAAACACTTTTTGCACTTGTGATAGTGTTGAAAAACCACTTTTCGCACTTGTGTTAGTGTTGAAAAACCACTTTTCGCACTTGTGTTAGTGTTGAAAAACCACTTTTCGCACTTGTGTTAGTGTTGAAAAACCACTTTTCGCACTTGTGTTGGTGCAGGAAACCACTTTTGCACTTGTATTAGTGTGGAAAAAACACTTTTCGCACTTGTGTTAGTGTTGAAAACCCACTTTTCGCACTTGTGTTAGTGTTGAAAAACCACTTTTCGCACTTGTGTTGGTGCAGGAAACCACTTTTGCACTTGTATTAGTGTGGCAAAACCACTTTTCGCACTTGTGTTAGTGTTGAAAAACCACTTTTTACACTTGTGTTAGTGTTGAAAAACCACTTTTCGCACTTGTGTTGGTGCAGGAAACCACTTTTGCACTTGTATTAGTATGGAAAAAACACTTTTTACACTTGTGATAGTGTTGAAAAACCACTTTTCGCACTTGTGTTAGTGTTGAAAAACCACTTTTCGCACTTGTGTTAGTGTTGAAAAACCACTTTTCGCACTTGTGTTGGTGCAGGAAACCACTTTTGCACTTGTATTAGTGTGGAAAAAACACTTTTTGCACTTGTGATAGTGTTGAAAAACCACTTTTCGCACTTGTGTTAGTGTTGAAAAACCACTTTTAGCACTTGTGTTGGTGAAGGAAACCACTTTTGCACTTGTATTAGTGTGGAAAAACCACTTTTCTCACTTGTGTTAGTGTTGAAAAACCACTTTTTGCACTTGTGTTAGTGTTGAAAAACCGCTTTTCGCACTTGTGTTGGTGCAGGAAACCACTTTTGCACTTGTATTAGTGTGGAAAAAACACTTTTTGCACTTGTGATGGTGTTGAAAAACCACTTTTCGCACTTGTGTTAGTGTTGAAAAAACACATTTCGCACTTGTGTTTGTGTTGAAAAACCACTTTTCGCACTTGTGTTGGTGCAGGAAACCACTTTTGCACTTGTATTAGTGTGGAAAAAACACTTTTTGCACTTGTGATAGTGTTGAAAAACCACTTTTCGCACTTGTGTTAGTGTTGAAAAACCACTTTTCGCACTTGTGTTCGTGTTGAAAAACCACTTTTCGCACTTGTGTTGGTGCAGGAAACTACTTTTGCACTTGTATTAGTGTGGAAAAACCACTTTTCGCACTTGTGTTAATGTTGAAAAACCCCTTTTCGCACTTGTGTTAATGTTGAAAAACCACTTTTCGCACTTGTGTTGGTGCAGGAAACCACTTTTGCACTTGTATTAGTGTGGAAAAAACACTTTTTGCACTTGTGATAGTGTTGAAAAACCACATTTCGCACTTGTGTTAGTGTTGAAAAACCACTTTTCGCACTTGTGTTGGTGCAGGAAACCACTTTTGCACTTGTATTAGTGTGGAAAAAACACTTTTTGCACTTGTGATAGTGTTGAAAAACCACATTTCGCACTTGTGTTAGTGTTGAAAAACCACTTTTCGCACTTGTGTTGGTGCAGGAAACCACTTTTGCACTTGTATTAGTGTGGAAAAACCACTTTTCACACTTGTGTTAGTGTTGAAAAACCACTTTTCGCACTTGTATTAGTGTGGAAAAAACACTTTTTGCACTTGTGATAGTGTTGAAAAACCACTTTTCGCACTTGTGTTAGTGTTGAAAAACCACTTTTCGCACCTGTGTTGGTGCAGGAAACCACTTTTGCACTTGTATTAGTGTGGAAAAAACACTTTTTGCACTTGTGATAGTGTTGAAAAACCACTTTTCGCACTTGTGTTAGTGTTGAAAAACCACTTTTCGCACTTGTGTTAGTGTTGAAAAACCACTTTTCGCACTTGTGTTAGTGTTGAAAAACCACTTTTCGCACTTGTGTTGGTGCAGGAAACCACTTTTGCACTTGTATTAGTGTGGAAAAAACACTTTTCGCACTTGTGTTAGTGTTGAAAACCCACTTTTCGCACTTGTGTTAGTGTTGAAAAACCACTTTTCGCACTTGTGTTGGTGCAGGAAACCACTTTTGCACTTGTATTAGTGTGGCAAAACCACTTTTCGCACTTGTGTTAGTGTTGAAAAACCACTTTTCACACTTGTGTTAGTGTTGAAAAACCACTTTTCGCACTTGTGTTGGTGCAGGAAACCACTTTTGCACTTGTATTAGTATGGAAAAAACACTTTTTACACTTGTGATAGTGTTGAAAAACCACTTTTCGCACTTGTGTTAGTGTTGAAAAACCACTTTTCGCACTTGTGTTAGTGTTGAAAAACCACTTTTCGCACTTGTGTTGGTGCAGGAAACCACTTTTGCACTTGTATTAGTGTGGAAAAAACACTTTTTGCACTTGTGATAGTGTTGAAAAACCACTTTTCGCACTTGTGTTAGTGTTGAAAAACCACTTTTAGCACTTGTGTTGGTGAATGAAACCACTTTTGCACTTGTATTAGTGTGGAAAAACCACTTTTCGCACTTGTTTTAATGTTGAAAAACCCCTTTTCGCACTTGTGTTAATGTTGAAAAACCACTTTTCGCACTTGTGTTGGTGCAGGAAACCACTTTTGCACTTGTATTAGTGTGGAAAAAACACTTTTTGCACTTGTGATAGTGTTGAAAAACCACATTTCGCACTTGTGTTAGTGTTGAAAAACCACTTTTCGCACTTGTGTTGGTGCAGGAAACCACTTTTGCACTTGTATTAGTGTGGAAAAACCACTTTTCACACTTGTGTTAGTGTTGAAAAACCACTTTTCGCACTTGTATTAGTGTGGAAAAAACACTTTTTGCACTTGTGATAGTGTTGAAAAACCACTTTTCGCACTTGTGTTAGTGTTGAAAAACCACTTTTCGCACCTGTGTTGGTGCAGGAAACCACTTTTGCACTTGTATTAGTGTGGAAAAAACACTTTTTGCACTTGTGATAGTGTTGAAAAACCACTTTTCGCACTTGTGTTAGTGTTGAAAAACCACTTTTCGCACTTGTGTTAGTGTTGAAAAACCACTTTTCGCACTTGTGTTAGTGTTGAAAAACCACTTTTCGCACTTGTGTTGGTGCAGGAAACCACTTTTGCACTTGTATTAGTGTGGAAAAAACACTTTTCGCACTTGTGTTAGTGTTGAAAACCCACTTTTCGCACTTGTGTTAGTGTTGAAAAACCACTTTTCGCACTTGTGTTGGTGCAGGAAACCACTTTTGCACTTGTATTAGTGTGGCAAAACCACTTTTCGCACTTGTGTTAGTGTTGAAAAACCACTTTTCGCACTTGTGTTAGTGTTGAAAAACCACTTTTCGCACTTGTGTTGGTGCAGGAAACCACTTTTGCACTTGTATTAGTGTGGAAAAAACACTTTTTACACTTGTGATAGTGTTGAAAAACCACTTTTCGCACTTGTGTTAGTGTTGAAAAACCACTTTTCGCACTTGTGTTAGTGTTGAAAAACCACTTTTCGCACTTGTGTTGGTGCAGGAAACCACTTTTGCACTTGTATTAGTGTGGAAAAAACACTTTTTGCACTTGTGATAGTGTTGAAAAACCACTTTTCGCACTTGTGTTAGTGTTGAAAAACCACTTTTAGCACTTGTATTGGTGAAGGAAACCACTTTTGCACTTGTATTAGTGTGGAAAAACCACTTTTCTCACTTGTGTTAGTGTTGAAAAACCACTTTTTGCACTTGTGTTAGTGTTGAAAAACCGCTTTTCGCACTTGTGTTGGTGCAGGAAACCACTTTTGCACTTGTATTAGTGTGGAAAAAACACTTTTTGCACTTGTGATGGTGTTGAAAAACCACTTTTCGCACTTGTGTTAGTGTTGAAAAAACACATTTCGCACTTGTGTTTGTGTTGAAAAACCACTTTTCGCACTTGTGTTGGTGCAGGAAACCACTTTTGCACTTGTATTAGTGTGGAAAAAACACTTTTTGCACTTGTGATAGTGTTGAAAAACCACTTTTCGCACTTGTGTTAGTGTTGAAAAACCACTTTTCGCACTTGTGTTCGTGTTGAAAAACCACTTTTCGCACTTGTGTTGGTGCAGGAAACTACTTTTGCACTTGTATTAGTGTGGAAAAACCACTTTTCGCACTTGTGTTAATGTTGAAAAACCCCTTTTCGCACTTGTGTTAATGTTGAAAAACCACTTTTCGCACTTGTGTTGGTGCAGGAAACTACTTTTGCACTTGTATTAGTGTGGAAAAACCACTTTTCGCACTTGTGTTAGTGTTGAAAACCCACTTTTCGCACTTGTGTTAGTGTTGAAAAACCACTTTTCGCACTTGTGTTGGTGCAGGAAACCACTTTTGCACTTGTATTAGTGTGGCAAAACCACTTTTCGCACTTGTGTTAATGTTGAAAAACCCCTTTTCGCACTTGTGTTAATGTTGAAAAACCACTTTTCGCACTTGTGTTAGTGTTGAAAACCCACTTTTCGCACTTGTGTTAGTGTTGAAAAACCACTTTTCGCACTTGTGTTGGTGAAGGAAACCACTTTTGCACTTGTATTAGTGTGGAAAAACCACTTTTCGCACTTGTGTTAATGTTGAAAAACCCCTTTTCGCACTTGTGTTAATGTTGAAAAACCACTTTTCGCACTTGTGTTGGTGCAGGAAACCACTTTTGCACTTGTATTAGTGTGGAAAAAACACTTTTTGCACTTGTGATAGTGTTGAAAAACCACATTTCGCACTTGTGTTAGTGTTGAAAAACCACTTTTCGCACTTGTGTTGGTGCAGGAAACCACTTTTGCACTTGTATTAGTGTGGAAAAACCACTTTTCACACTTGTGTTAGTGTTGAAAAACCACTTTTCGCACTTGTATTAGTGTGGAAAAAATACTTTTTGCACTTGTGATAGTGTTGAAAAACCACTTTTCGCACTTGTGTTAGTGTTGAAAAACCACTTTTCGCACCTGTGTTGGTGCAGGAAACCACTTTTGCACTTGTATTAGTGTGGAAAAAACACTTTTTGCACTTGTGATAGTGTTGAAAAACCACTTTTCGCACTTGTGTTAGTGTTGAAAAACCACTTTTCGCACTTGTGTTAGTGTTGAAAAACCACTTTTCGCACTTGTGTTAGTGTTGAAAAACCACTTTTCGCACTTGTGTTGGTGCAGGAAACCACTTTTGCACTTGTATTAGTGTGGAAAAAACACTTTTCGCACTTGTGTTAGTGTTGAAAACCCACTTTTCGCACTTGTGTTAGTGTTGAAAAACCACTTTTCGCACTTGTGTTGGTGCAGGAAACCACTTTTGCACTTGTATTAGTGTGGCAAAACCACTTTTCGCACTTGTGTTAGTGTGGAAAAACCACTTTTTGCACTTGTGTTAGTGTTGAAAAACCACTTTTCGCACTTGTGTTGGTGCAGGAAACCACTTTTGCACTTGTATTAGTGTGGAAAAAACACTTTTTACACTTGTGATAGTGTTGAAAAACCACTTTTCGCACTTGTGTTAGTGTTGAAAAACCACTTTTCGCACTTGTGTTAGTGTTGAAAAACCACTTTTCGCACTTGTGTTGGTGCAGGAAACCACTTTTGCACTTGTATTAGTGTGCAAAAAACACTTTTTGCACTTGTGATAGTGTTGAAAAACCACTTTTCGCACTTGTGTTAGTGTTGAAAAACCACTTTTAGCACTTGTGTTGGTGAAGGAAACCACTTTTGCACTTGTATTAGTGTGGAAAAACCACTTTTCTCACTTGTGTTAGTGTTGAAAAACCACTTTTTGCACTTGTGTTAGTGTTGAAAAACCGCTTTTCGCACTTGTGTTGGTGCAGGAAACCACTTTTGCACTTGTATTAGTGTGGAAAAAACACTTTTTGCACTTGTGATGGTGTTGAAAAACCACTTTTCGCACTTGTGTTAGTGTTGAAAAAACACATTTCGCACTTGTGTTTGTGTTGAAAAACCACTTTTCGCACTTGTGTTGGTGCAGGAAACCACTTTTGCACTTGTATTAGTGTGGAAAAAACACTTTTTGCACTTGTGATAGTGTTGAAAAACCACTTTTCGCACTTGTGTTAGTGTTGAAAAACCACTTTTCGCACTTGTGTTCGTGTTGAAAAACCACTTTTCGCACTTGTGTTGGTGCAGGAAACTACTTTTGCACTTGTATTAGTGTGGAAAAACCACTTTTCGCACTTGTGTTAATGTTGAAAAACCACTTTTCGCACTTGTGTTAATGTTGAAAAACCACTTTTCGCACTTGTGTTGGTGCAGGAAACTACTTTTGCACTTGTATTAGTGTGGAAAAACCACTTTTCGCACTTGTGTTAGTGTTGAAAACCCACTTTTCGCACTTGTGTTAGTGTTGAAAAACCACTTTTCGCACTTGTGTTGGTGCAGGAAACCACTTTTGCACTTGTATTAGTGTGGCAAAACCACTTTTCGCACTTGTGTTAGTGTTGAAAAACCACTTTTCGCACTTGTGTTAGTGTTGAAAAACCACTTTTCGCACTTGTGTTGGTGCAGGAAACCACTTTTGCACTTGTATTAGTGTGGAAAAAACACTTTTTACACTTGTGATAGTGTTGAAAAACCACTTTTCGCACTTGTGTTAGTGTTGAAAAACCACTTTTCGCACTTGTGTTAGTGTTGAAAAACCACTTTTCGCACTTGTGTTGGTGCAGGAAACCACTTTTGCACTTGTATTAGTGTGGAAAAAACACTTTTTGCACTTGTGATAGTGTTGAAAAACCACTTTTCGCACTTGTGTTAGTGTTGAAAAACCACTTTTCGCACTTGTGTTGGTGCAGGAAACTACTTTTGCACTTGTATTAGTGTGGAAAAACCACTTTTCGCACTTGTGTTAATGTTGAAAAACCCCTTTTCGCACTTGTGTTAATGTTGAAAAACCACTTTTCGCACTTGTGTTGGTGCAGGAAACTACTTTTGCACTTGTATTAGTGTGGAAAAACCACTTTTCGCACTTGTGTTAGTGTTGAAAACCCACTTTTCACACTTGTGTTAGTGTTGAAAAACCACTTTTCGCACTTGTGTTGGTGCAGGAAACCACTTTTGCACTTGTATTAGTGTGGCAAAACCACTTTTCGCACTTGTGTTAATGTTGAAAAACCCCTTTTCGCACTTGTGTTAATGTTGAAAAACCACTTTTCGCACTTGTGTTAGTGTTGAAAACCCACTTTTCGCACTTGTGTTAGTGTTGAAAAACCACTTTTCGCACTTGTGTTGGTGAAGGAAACCACTTTTGCACTTGTATTAGTGTGGAAAAACCACTTTTCGCACTTGTGTTAATGTTGAAAAACCCCTTTTCGCACTTGGGTTAATGTTGAAAAACCACTTTTCGCACTTGTGTTGGTGCAGGAAACCACTTTTGCACTTGTATTAGTGTGGAAAAAACACTTTTTGCACTTGTGATAGTGTTGAAAAACCACATTTCGCACTTGTGTTAGTGTTGAAAAACCACTTTTCGCACTTGTGTTGGTGCAGGAAACCACTTTTGCACTTGTATTAGTGTTGAAAAACCACTTTTCGCACTTGTGTTGGTGCAGGAAACCACTTTTGCACTTGTATTAGTGTGGCAAAACCACTTTTCGCACTTGTATTAGTGTGGAAAAAACACTTTTCGCACTTGTGATAGTGTTGAATAACCACTTTTCGCACTTGTGTTAGTGTTGAAAAACCACTTTTCGCACTTGTGTTGGTGCAGGAAACCACTTTTGCACTTGTATTAGTGTGGAAAAAACACTTTTTACACTTGTGATAGTGTTGAAAAACCACTTTTCGCACTTGTGTTAGTGTTGAAAAACCACTTTTCGCACTTGTGTTAGTGTTGAAAAACCACTTTTCGCACTTGTGTTAGTGCAGGAAACCACTTTTGCACTTGTGTTGGTGCAGGAAACCACTTTTGCACTTGTATTAGTGTGGAAAAAACACTTTTCGCACTTGTGTTAGTGTTGAAAAACCACTTTTAGCACTTGTGTTGGTGAAGGAAACCACTTTTGCACTTCTATTAGTGTGGAAAAACCACTTTTCTCACTTGTGTTAGTGTTGAAAAACCACTTTTTGCACTTGTGTTAGTGTTGAAAAACCGCTTTTCGCACTTGTGTTGGTGCAGGAAACCACTTTTGCACTTGTATTAGTGTGGAAAAAACACTTTTTGCACTTGTGATGGTGTTGAAAAACCACTTTTCGCACTTGTGTTAGTGTTGAAAAAACACATTTCGCACTTGTGTTTGTGTTGAAAAACCACTTTTCGCACTTGTGTTGGTGCAGGAAACCACTTTTACACTTGTATTAGTGTGGAAAAAACACTTTTTGCACTTGTGATAGTGTTGAAAAACCACTTTTCGCACTTGTGTTAGTGTTGAAAAACCACTTTTCGCACTTGTGTTCGTGTTGAAAAACCACTTTTCGCACTTGTGTTGGTGCAGGAAACTACTTTTGCACTTGTATTAGTGTGGAAAAACCACTTTTCGCACTTGTGTTAATGTTGAAAAACCCCTTTTCGCACTTGTGTTAATGTTGAAAAACCACTTTTCGCACTTGTGTTGGTGCAGGAAACTACTTTTGCACTTGTATTAGTGTGGAAAAACCACTTTTCGCACTTGTGTTAGTGTTGAAAACCCACTTTTCGCACTTGTGTTAGTGTTGAAAAACCACTTTTCGCACTTGTGTTGGTGCAGGAAACCACTTTTGCACTTGTATTAGTGTGGCAAAACCACTTTTCGCACTTGTGTTAGTGTTGAAAAACCACTTTTCGCACTTGTGTTAGTGTTGAAAAACCACTTTTCGCACTTGTGTTGGTGCAGGAAACCACTTTTGCACTTGTATTAGTGTGGAAAAAACACTTTTTACACTTGTGATAGTGTTGAAAAACCACTTTTCGCACTTGTGTTAGTGTTGAAAAACCACTTTTCGCACTTGTGTTAGTGTTGAAAAACCACTTTTCGCACTTGTGTTGGTGCAGGAAACCACTTTTGCACTTGTATTAGTGTGGAAAAAACACTTTTTGCACTTGTGATAGTGTTGAAAAACCACTTTTCGCACTTGTGTTAGTGTTGAAAAACCACTTTTAGCACTTGTGTTGGTGAAGGAAACCACTTTTGCACTTGTATTAGTGTGGAAAAACCACTTTTCTCACTTGTGTTAGTGTTGAAAAACCGCTTTTCGCACTTGTGTTGGTGCAGGAAACCACTTTTGCACTTGTATTAGTGTGGAAAAAACACTTTTTGCACTTGTGATGGTGTTGAAAAACCACTTTTCGCACTTGTGTTAGTGTTGAAAAAATACATTTCGCACTTGTGTTTGTGTTGAAAAACCACTTTTCGCACTTGTGTTGGTGCAGGAAACCACTTTTGCACTTGTATTAGTGTGGAAAAAACACTTTTTGCACTTGTGATAGTGTTGAAAAACCACTTTTCGCACTTGTGTTAGTGTTGAAAAACCACTTTTAGCACTTGTGTTGGTGAAGGAAACCACTTTTGCACTTGTATTAGTGTGGAAAAACCACTTTTCTCACTTGTGTTAGTGTTGAAAAACCACTTTTTGCACTTGTGTTAGTGTTGAAAAACCGCTTTTCGCACTTGTGTTGGTGCAGGAAACCACTTTTGCACTTGTATTAGTGTGGAAAAAACACTTTTTGCACTTGTGATGGTGTTGAAAAACCACTTTTCGCACTTGTGTTAGTGTTGAAAAAATACATTTCGCACTTGTGTTTGTGTTGAAAAACCACTTTTCGCACTTGTGTTGGTGCAGGAAACCACTTTTGCACTTGTATTAGTGTGGAAAAAACACTTTTTGCACCTGTGATAGTGTTGAAAAACCACTTTTCGCACTTGTGTTAGTGTTGAAAAACCACTTTTCGCACTTGTGTTCATGTTGAAAAACCACTTTTCGCACTTGTGTTGGTGCAGGAAACTACTTTTGCACTTGTATTAGTGTGGAAAAACCACTTTTCGCACTTGTGTTAATGTTGAAAAACCCCTTTTCGCACTTGTGTTAATGTTGAAAAACCACTTTTCGCACTTGTGTTGGTGCAGGAAACCACTTTTGCACTTGTATTAGTGTGGAAAAAACACTTTTTGCACTTGTGATAGTGTTGAAAAACCACATTTCGCACTTGTGTTAGTGTTGAAAAACCACTTTTCGCACTTGTGTTGGTGCAGGAAACCACTTTTGCACTTGTATTAGTGTGGAAAAACCACTTTTCACACTTGTGTTAGTGTTGAAAAACCACTTTTCGCACTTGTATTAGTGTGGAAAAAACACTTTTTGCACTTGTGATAGTGTTGAAAAACCACTTTTCGCACTTGTGTTAGTGTTGAAAAACCACTTTTCGCACCTGTGTTGGTGCAGGAAACCACTTTTGCACTTGTATTAGTGTGGAAAAAACACTTTTTGCACTTGTGATAGTGTTGAAAAACCACTTTTCGCACTTGTGTTAGTGTTGAAAAACCACTTTTCGCACTTGTGTTAGTGTTGAAAAACCACTTTTCGCACTTGTGTTAGTGTTGAAAAACCACTTTTTGCACTTGTGTTGGTGCAGGAAACCACTTTTGCACTTGTATTAGTGTGGAAAAAACACTTTTCGCACTTGTGTTAGTGTTGAAAACCCACTTTTCGCACTTGTGTTAGTGTTGAAAAACCACTTTTCGCACTTGTGTTGGTGCAGGAAACCACTTTTGCACTTGTATTAATGTGGCAAAACCACTTTTCGCACTTGTGTTAGTGTTGAAAAACCACTTTTCACACTTGTGTTAGTGTTGAAAAACCACTTTTCGCACTTGTGTTGGTGCAGGAAACCACTTTTGCACTTGTATTAGTATGGAAAAAACACTTTTTACACTTGTGATAGTGTTGAAAAACCACTTTTCGCACTTGTGTTAGTGTTGAAAAACCACTTTTCGCACTTGTGTTAGTGTTGAAAAACCACTTTTCGCACTTGTGTTGGTGCAGGAAACCACTTTTGCACTTGTATTAGTGTGGAAAAAACACTTTTTGCACTTGTGATAGTGTTGAAAAACCACTTTTCGCACTTGTGTTAGTGTTGAAAAACCACTTTTAGCACTTGTGTTGGTGAATGAAACCACTTTTGCACTTGTATTAGTGTGGAAAAACCACTTTTCGCACTTGTTTTAATGTTGAAAAACCCCTTTTCGCACTTGTGTTAATGTTGAAAAACCACTTTTCGCACTTGTGTTGGTGCAGGAAACCACTTTTGCACTTGTATTAGTGTGGAAAAAACACTTTTTGCACTTGTGATAGTGTTGAAAAACCACATTTCGCACTTGTGTTAGTGTTGAAAAACCACTTTTCGCACTTGTGTTGGTGCAGGAAACCACTTTTGCACTTGTATTAGTGTGGAAAAACCACTTTTCACACTTGTGTTAGTGTTGAAAAACCACTTTTCGCACTTGTATTAGTGTGGAAAAAACACTTTTTGCACTTGTGATAGTGTTGAAAAACCACTTTTCGCACTTGTGTTAGTGTTGAAAAACCACTTTTCGCACCTGTGTTGGTGCAGGAAACCACTTTTGCACTTGTATTAGTGTGGAAAAAACACTTTTTGCACTTGTGATAGTGTTGAAAAACCACTTTTCGCACTTGTGTTAGTGTTGAAAAACCACTTTTCGCACTTGTGTTAGTGTTGAAAAACCACTTTTCGCACTTGTGTTAGTGTTGAAAAACCACTTTTCGCACTTGTGTTGGTGCAGGAAACCACTTTTGCACTTGTATTAGTGTGGAAAAAACACTTTTCGCACTTGTGTTAGTGTTGAAAACCCACTTTTCGCACTTGTGTTAGTGTTGAAAAACCACTTTTCGCACTTGTGTTGGTGCAGGAAACCACTTTTGCACTTGTATTAGTGTGGCAAAACCACTTTTCGCACTTGTGTTAGTGTTGAAAAACCACTTTTCGCACTTGTGTTAGTGTTGAAAAACCACTTTTCGCACTTGTGTTGGTGCAGGAAACCACTTTTGCACTTGTATTAGTGTGGAAAAAACACTTTTTACACTTGTGATAGTGTTGAAAAACCACTTTTCACACTTGTGTTAGTGTTGAAAAACCACTTTTCGCACTTGTGTTAGTGTTGAAAAACCACTTTTCGCACTTGTGTTGGTGCAGGAAACCACTTTTGCACTTGTATTAGTGTGGAAAAAACACTTTTTGCACTTGTGATAGTGTTGAAAAACCACTTTTCGCACTTGTGTTAGTGTTGAAAAACCACTTTTAGCACTTGTATTGGTGAAGGAAACCACTTTTGCACTTGTATTAGTGTGGAAAAACCACTTTTCTCACTTGTGTTAGTGTTGAAAAACCACTTTTTGCACTTGTGTTAGTGTTGAAAAACCGCTTTTCGCACTTGTGTTGGTGCAGGAAACCACTTTTGCACTTGTATTAGTGTGGAAAAAACACTTTTTGCACTTGTGATGGTGTTGAAAAACCACTTTTCGCACTTGTGTTAGTGTTGAAAAAACACATTTCGCACTTGTGTTTGTGTTGAAAAACCACTTTTCGCACTTGTGTTGGTGCAGGAAACCACTTTTGCACTTGTATTAGTGTGGAAAAAACACTTTTTGCACTTGTGATAGTGTTGAAAAACCACTTTTCGCACTTGTGTTAGTGTTGAAAAACCACTTTTCGCACTTGTGTTCGTGTTGAAAAACCACTTTTCGCACTTGTGTTGGTGCAGGAAACTACTTTTGCACTTGTATTAGTGTGGAAAAACCACTTTTCGCACTTGTGTTAATGTTGAAAAACCCCTTTTCGCACTTGTGTTAATGTTGAAAAACCACTTTTCGCACTTGTGTTGGTGCAGGAAACTACTTTTGCACTTGTATTAGTGTGGAAAAACCACTTTTCGCACTTGTGTTAGTGTTGAAAACCCACTTTTCGCACTTGTGTTAGTGTTGAAAAACCACTTTTCGCACTTGTGTTGGTGCAGGAAACCACTTTTGCACTTGTATTAGTGTGGCAAAACCACTTTTCGCACTTGTGTTAATGTTGAAAAACCCCTTTTCGCACTTGTGTTAATGTTGAAAAACCACTTTTCGCACTTGTGTTAGTGTTGAAAACCCACTTTTCGCACTTGTGTTAGTGTTGAAAAACCACTTTTCGCACTTGTGTTGGTGAAGGAAACCACTTTTGCACTTGTATTAGTGTGGAAAAACCACTTTTCGCACTTGTGTTAATGTTGAAAAACCCCTTTTCGCACTTGTGTTAATGTTGAAAAACCACTTTTCGCACTTGTGTTGGTGCAGGAAACCACTTTTGCACTTGTATTAGTGTGGAAAAAACACTTTTTGCACTTGTGATAGTGTTGAAAAACCACATTTCGCACTTGTGTTAGTGTTGAAAAACCACTTTTCGCACTTGTGTTGGTGCAGGAAACCACTTTTGCACTTGTATTAGTGTGGAAAAACCACTTTTCACACTTGTGTTAGTGTTGAAAAACCACTTTTCGCACTTGTATTAGTGTGGAAAAAATACTTTTTGCACTTGTGATAGTGTTGAAAAACCACTTTTCGCACTTGTGTTAGTGTTGAAAAACCACTTTTCGCACCTGTGTTGGTGCAGGAAACCACTTTTGCACTTGTATTAGTGTGGAAAAAACACTTTTTGCACTTGTGATAGTGTTGAAAAACCACTTTTCGCACTTGTGTTAGTGTTGAAAAACCACTTTTCGCACTTGTGTTAGTGTTGAAAAACCACTTTTCGCACTTGTGTTAGTGTTGAAAAACCACTTTTCGCACTTGTGTTGGTGCAGGAAACCACTTTTGCACTTGTATTAGTGTGGAAAAAACACTTTTCGCACTTGTGTTAGTGTTGAAAACCCACTTTTCGCACTTGTGTTAGTGTTGAAAAACCACTTTTCGCACTTGTGTTGGTGCAGGAAACCACTTTTGCACTTGTATTAGTGTGGCAAAACCACTTTTCGCACTTGTGTTAGTGTGGAAAAACCACTTTTTGCACTTGTGTTAGTGTTGAAAAACCACTTTTCGCACTTGTGTTGGTGCAGGAAACCACTTTTGCACTTGTATTAGTGTGGAAAAAACACTTTTTACACTTGTGATAGTGTTGAAAAACCACTTTTCGCACTTGTGTTAGTGTTGAAAAACCACTTTTCGCACTTGTGTTAGTGTTGAAAAACCACTTTTCGCACTTGTGTTGGTGCAGGAAACCACTTTTGCACTTGTATTAGTGTGCAAAAAACACTTTTTGCACTTGTGATAGTGTTGAAAAACCACTTTTCGCACTTGTGTTAGTGTTGAAAAACCACTTTTAGCACTTGTGTTGGTGAAGGAAACCACTTTTGCACTTGTATTAGTGTGGAAAAACCACTTTTCTCACTTGTGTTAGTGTTGAAAAACCACTTTTTGCACTTGTGTTAGTGTTGAAAAACCGCTTTTCGCACTTGTGTTGGTGCAGGAAACCACTTTTGCACTTGTATTAGTGTGGAAAAAACACTTTTTGCACTTGTGATGGTGTTGAAAAACCACTTTTCGCACTTGTGTTAGTGTTGAAAAAACACATTTCGCACTTGTGTTTGTGTTGAAAAACCACTTTTCGCACTTGTGTTGGTGCAGGAAACCACTTTTGCACTTGTATTAGTGTGGAAAAAACACTTTTTGCACTTGTGATAGTGTTGAAAAACCACTTTTCGCACTTGTGTTAGTGTTGAAAAACCACTTTTCGCACTTGTGTTCGTGTTGAAAAACCACTTTTCGCACTTGTGTTGGTGCAGGAAACTACTTTTGCACTTGTATTAGTGTGGAAAAACCACTTTTCGCACTTGTGTTAATGTTGAAAAACCACTTTTCGCACTTGTGTTAATGTTGAAAAACCACTTTTCGCACTTGTGTTGGTGCAGGAAACTACTTTTGCACTTGTATTAGTGTGGAAAAACCACTTTTCGCACTTGTGTTAGTGTTGAAAACCCACTTTTCGCACTTGTGTTAGTGTTGAAAAACCACTTTTCGCACTTGTGTTGGTGCAGGAAACCACTTTTGCACTTGTATTAGTGTGGCAAAACCACTTTTCGCACTTGTGTTAGTGTTGAAAAACCACTTTTCGCACTTGTGTTAGTGTTGAAAAACCACTTTTCGCACTTGTGTTGGTGCAGGAAACCACTTTTGCACTTGTATTAGTGTGGAAAAAACACTTTTTACACTTGTGATAGTGTTGAAAAACCACTTTTCGCACTTGTGTTAGTGTTGAAAAACCACTTTTCGCACTTGTGTTAGTGTTGAAAAACCACTTTTCGCACTTGTGTTGGTGCAGGAAACCACTTTTGCACTTGTATTAGTGTGGAAAAAACACTTTTTGCACTTGTGATAGTGTTGAAAAACCACTTTTCGCACTTGTGTTAGTGTTGAAAAACCACTTTTCGCACTTGTGTTGGTGCAGGAAACTACTTTTGCACTTGTATTAGTGTGGAAAAACCACTTTTCGCACTTGTGTTAATGTTGAAAAACCCCTTTTCGCACTTGTGTTAATGTTGAAAAACCACTTTTCGCACTTGTGTTGGTGCAGGAAACTACTTTTGCACTTGTATTAGTGTGGAAAAACCACTTTTCACACTTGTGTTAGTGTTGAAAACCCACTTTTCACACTTGTGTTAGTGTTGAAAAACCACTTTTCGCACTTGTGTTGGTGCAGGAAACCACTTTTGCACTTGTATTAGTGTGGCAAAACCACTTTTCGCACTTGTGTTAATGTTGAAAAACCCCTTTTCGCACTTGTGTTAATGTTGAAAAACCACTTTTCGCACTTGTGTTAGTGTTGAAAACCCACTTTTCGCACTTGTGTTAGTGTTGAAAAACCACTTTTCGCACTTGTGTTGGTGAAGGAAACCACTTTTGCACTTGTATTAGTGTGGAAAAACCACTTTTCGCACTTGTGTTAATGTTGAAAAACCCCTTTTCGCACTTGGGTTAATGTTGAAAAACCACTTTTCGCACTTGTGTTGGTGCAGGAAACCACTTTTGCACTTGTATTAGTGTGGAAAAAACACTTTTTGCACTTGTGATAGTGTTGAAAAACCACATTTCGCACTTGTGTTAGTGTTGAAAAACCACTTTTCGCACTTGTGTTGGTGCAGGAAACCACTTTTGCACTTGTATTAGTGTTGAAAAACCACTTTTCGCACTTGTGTTGGTGCAGGAAACCACTTTTGCACTTGTATTAGTGTGGCAAAACCACTTTTCGCACTTGTATTAGTGTGGAAAAAACACTTTTCGCACTTGTGATAGTGTTGAATAACCACTTTTCGCACTTGTGTTAGTGTTGAAAAACCACTTTTCGCACTTGTGTTGGTGCAGGAAACCACTTTTGCACTTGTATTAGTGTGGAAAAAACACTTTTTACACTTGTGATAGTGTTGAAAAACCACTTTTCGCACTTGTGTTAGTGTTGAAAAACCACTTTTCGCACTTGTGTTAGTGTTGAAAAACCACTTTTCGCACTTGTGTTAGTGCAGGAAACCACTTTTGCACTTGTGTTGGTGCAGGAAACCACTTTTGCACTTGTATTAGTGTGGAAAAAACACTTTTCGCACTTGTGTTAGTGTTGAAAAACCACTTTTAGCACTTGTGTTGGTGAAGGAAACCACTTTTGCACTTCTATTAGTGTGGAAAAACCACTTTTCTCACTTGTGTTAGTGTTGAAAAACCACTTTTTGCACTTGTGTTAGTGTTGAAAAACCGCTTTTCGCACTTGTGTTGGTGCAGGAAACCACTTTTGCACTTGTATTAGTGTGGAAAAAACACTTTTTGCACTTGTGATGGTGTTGAAAAACCACTTTTCGCACTTGTGTTAGTGTTGAAAAAACACATTTCGCACTTGTGTTTGTGTTGAAAAACCACTTTTCGCACTTGTGTTGGTGCAGGAAACCACTTTTACACTTGTATTAGTGTGGAAAAAACACTTTTTGCACTTGTGATAGTGTTGAAAAACCACTTTTCGCACTTGTGTTAGTGTTGAAAAACCACTTTTCGCACTTGTGTTCGTGTTGAAAAACCACTTTTCGCACTTGTGTTGGTGCAGGAAACTACTTTTGCACTTGTATTAGTGTGGAAAAACCACTTTTCGCACTTGTGTTAATGTTGAAAAACCCCTTTTCGCACTTGTGTTAATGTTGAAAAACCACTTTTCGCACTTGTGTTGGTGCAGGAAACTACTTTTGCACTTGTATTAGTGTGGAAAAACCACTTTTCGCACTTGTGTTAGTGTTGAAAACCCACTTTTCGCACTTGTGTTAGTGTTGAAAAACCACTTTTCGCACTTGTGTTGGTGCAGGAAACCACTTTTGCACTTGTATTAGTGTGGCAAAACCACTTTTCGCACTTGTGTTAGTGTTGAAAAACCACTTTTCGCACTTGTGTTAGTGTTGAAAAACCACTTTTCGCACTTGTGTTGGTGCAGGAAACCACTTTTGCACTTGTATTAGTGTGGAAAAAACACTTTTTACACTTGTGATAGTGTTGAAAAACCACTTTTCGCACTTGTGTTAGTGTTGAAAAACCACTTTTCGCACTTGTGTTAGTGTTGAAAAACCACTTTTCGCACTTGTGTTGGTGCAGGAAACCACTTTTGCACTTGTATTAGTGTGGAAAAAACACTTTTTGCACTTGTGATAGTGTTGAAAAACCACTTTTCGCACTTGTGTTAGTGTTGAAAAACCACTTTTAGCACTTGTGTTGGTGAAGGAAACCACTTTTGCACTTGTATTAGTGTGGAAAAACCACTTTTCTCACTTGTGTTAGTGTTGAAAAACCGCTTTTCGCACTTGTGTTGGTGCAGGAAACCACTTTTGCACTTGTATTAGTGTGGAAAAAACACTTTTTGCACTTGTGATGGTGTTGAAAAACCACTTTTCGCACTTGTGTTAGTGTTGAAAAAATACATTTCGCACTTGTGTTTGTGTTGAAAAACCACTTTTCGCACTTGTGTTGGTGCAGGAAACCACTTTTGCACTTGTATTAGTGTGGAAAAAACACTTTTTGCACTTGTGATAGTGTTGAAAAACCACTTTTCGCACTTGTGTTAGTGTTGAAAAACCACTTTTAGCACTTGTGTTGGTGAAGGAAACCACTTTTGCACTTGTATTAGTGTGGAAAAACCACTTTTCTCACTTGTGTTAGTGTTGAAAAACCACTTTTTGCACTTGTGTTAGTGTTGAAAAACCGCTTTTCGCACTTGTGTTGGTGCAGGAAACCACTTTTGCACTTGTATTAGTGTGGAAAAAACACTTTTTGCACTTGTGATGGTGTTGAAAAACCACTTTTCGCACTTGTGTTAGTGTTGAAAAAATACATTTCGCACTTGTGTTTGTGTTGAAAAACCACTTTTCGCACTTGTGTTGGTGCAGGAAACCACTTTTGCACTTGTATTAGTGTGGAAAAAACACTTTTTGCACCTGTGATAGTGTTGAAAAACCACTTTTCGCACTTGTGTTAGTGTTGAAAAACCACTTTTCGCACTTGTGTTCATGTTGAAAAACCACTTTTCGCACTTGTGTTGGTGCAGGAAACTACTTTTGCACTTGTATTAGTGTGGAAAAACCACTTTTCGCACTTGTGTTAATGTTGAAAAACCCCTTTTCGCACTTGTGTTAATGTTGAAAAACCACTTTTCGCACTTGTGTTGGTGCAGGAAACCACTTTTGCACTTGTATTAGTGTGGAAAAAACACTTTTTGCACTTGTGATAGTGTTGAAAAACCACATTTCGCACTTGTGTTAGTGTTGAAAAACCACTTTTCGCACTTGTGTTGGTGCAGGAAACCACTTTTGCACTTGTATTAGTGTGGAAAAACCACTTTTCACACTTGTGTTAGTGTTGAAAAACCACTTTTCGCACTTGTATTAGTGTGGAAAAAACACTTTTTGCACTTGTGATAGTGTTGAAAAACCACTTTTCGCACTTGTGTTAGTGTTGAAAAACCACTTTTCGCACCTGTGTTGGTGCAGGAAACCACTTTTGCACTTGTATTAGTGTGGAAAAAACACTTTTTGCACTTGTGATAGTGTTGAAAAACCACTTTTCGCACTTGTGTTAGTGTTGAAAAACCACTTTTCGCACTTGTGTTAGTGTTGAAAAACCACTTTTCGCACTTGTGTTAGTGTTGAAAAACCACTTTTTGCACTTGTGTTGGTGCAGGAAACCACTTTTGCACTTGTATTAGTGTGGAAAAAACACTTTTCGCACTTGTGTTAGTGTTGAAAACCCACTTTTCGCACTTGTGTTAGTGTTGAAAAACCACTTTTCGCACTTGTGTTGGTGCAGGAAACCACTTTTGCACTTGTATTAATGTGGCAAAACCACTTTTCGCACTTGTGTTAGTGTTGAAAAACCACTTTTCACACTTGTGTTAGTGTTGAAAAACCACTTTTCGCACTTGTGTTGGTGCAGGAAACCACTTTTGCACTTGTATTAGTATGGAAAAAACACTTTTTACACTTGTGATAGTGTTGAAAAACCACTTTTCGCACTTGTGTTAGTGTTGAAAAACCACTTTTCGCACTTGTGTTAGTGTTGAAAAACCACTTTTCGCACTTGTGTTGGTGCAGGAAACCACTTTTGCACTTGTATTAGTGTGGAAAAAACACTTTTTGCACTTGTGATAGTGTTGAAAAACCACTTTTCGCACTTGTGTTAGTGTTGAAAAACCACTTTTAGCACTTGTGTTGGTGAAGGAAACCACTTTTGCACTTGTATTAGTGTGGAAAAACCACTTTTCGCACTTGTGTTAATGTTGAAAAACCCCTTTTCGCACTTGTGTTAATGTTGAAAAACCACTTTTCGCACTTGTGTTGGTGCAGGAAACCACTTTTGCACTTGTATTAGTGTGGAAAAAACACTTTTTGCACTTGTGATAGTGTTGAAAAACCACATTTCGCACTTGTGTTAGTGTTGAAAAACCACTTTTCGCACCTGTGTTGGTGCAGGAAACCACTTTTGCACTTGTATTAGTGTGGAAAAACCACTTTTCACACTTGTGTTAGTGTTGAAAAACCACTTTTCGCACTTGTATTAGTGTGGAAAAAACACTTTTTGCACTTGTGATAGTGTTGAAAAACCACTTTTCGCACTTGTGTTAGTGTTGAAAAACCACTTTTCGCACCTGTGTTGGTGCAGGAAACCACTTTTGCACTTGTATTAGTGTGGAAAAAACACTTTTTGCACTTGTGATAGTGTTGAAAAACCACTTTTCGCACTTGTGTTAGTGTTGAAAAACCACTTTTCGCACTTGTGTTAGTGTTGAAAAACCACTTTTCGCACTTGTGTTAGTGTTGAAAAACCACTTTTCGCACTTGTGTTGGTGCAGGAAACCACTTTTGCACTTGTATTAGTGTGGAAAAAACACTTTTCGCACTTGTGTTAGTGTTGAAAACCCACTTTTCGCACTTGTGTTAGTGTTGAAAAACCACTTTTCGCACTTGTGTTGGTGCAGGAAACCACTTTTGCACTTGTATTAGTGTGGAAAAAACACTTTTTACACTTGTGATAGTGTTGAAAAACCACTTTTCGCACTTGTGTTAGTGTTGAAAAACCACTTTTCGCACTTGTGTTAGTGTTGAAAAACCACTTTTCGCACTTGTGTTGGTGCAGGAAACCACTTTTGCACTTGTATTAGTGTGGAAAAAACACTTTTTGCACTTGTGATAGTGTTGAAAAACCACATTTCGCACTTGTGTTAGTGTTGACCTTTAGCACTTGTGTTGGTGAAGGAAACCACTTTTGCACTTGTATTAGTGTGGAAAAACCACTTTTCTCACTTGTGTTAGTGTTGAAAAACCACTTTTTGCACTTGTGTTAGTGTTGAAAAACCGCTTTTCGCACTTGTGTTGGTGCAGGAAACCACTTTTGCACTTGTATTAGTGTGGAAAAAACACTTTTTGCACTTGTGATGGTGTTGAAAAACCACTTTTCGCACTTGTGTTAGTGTTGAAAAAACACATTTCGCACTTGTGTTTGTGTTGAAAAACCACTTTTCGCACTTGTGTTGGTGCAGGAAACCACTTTTGCACTTGTATTAGTGTGGAAAAAACACTTTTTGCACTTGTGATAGTGTTGAAAAACCACTTTTCGCACTTGTGTTAGTGTTGTAAAACCACTTTTCGGACTTGTGTTCGTGTTGAAAAACCACTTTTCGCACTTGTGTTGGTGCAGGAAACTACTTTTGCACTTGTATTAGTGCGAAAAAACCACTTTTCGCACTTGTGTTAATGTTGAAAAACCCCTTTTCGCACTTGTGTTAATGTTGAAAAACCACTTTTCGCACTTGTGTTGGTGCAGGAAACTACTTTTGCACTTGTATTCGTGTGGAAAAACCACTTTTCGCACTTGTGTTAGTGTTGAAAACCCACTTTTCGCACTTGTGTTAGTGTTGAAAAACCACTTTTCGCACTTGTGTTGGTGCAGGAAACCACTTTTGCACTTGTATTAGTGTGGCAAAACCACTTTTCGCACTTGTGTTAGTGTTGAAAAACCACTTTTCGCACTTGTGTTAGTGTTGAAAAACCACTTTTCGCACTTGTGTTGGTGCAGGAAACCACTTTTGCACTTGTATTAGTGTGGAAAAAACACTTTTTACACTTGTGATAGTGTTGAAAAACCACTTTTCGCACTTGTGTTAGTGTTGAAAAACCACTTTTCGCACTTGTGTTAGTGTTGAAAAACCACTTTTCGCACTTGTGTTGGTGCAGGAAACCACTTTTGCACTTGTATTAGTGTGGAAAAAACACTTTTTGCACTTGTGATAGTGTTGAAAAACCACTTTTCGCACTTGTGTTAGTGTTGAAAAACCACTTTTAGCACTTGTGTTGGTGAAGGAAACCACTTTTGCACTTGTATTAGTGTGGAAAAACCACTTTTCTCACTTGTGTTAGTGTTGAAAAACCACTTTTTGCACTTGTGTTAGTGTTGAAAAACCGCTTTTCGCACTTGTGTTGGTGCAGGAAACCACTTTTGCACTTGTATTAGTGTGGAAAAAACACTTTTTGCACTTGTGATGGTGTTGAAAAACCACTTTTCGCACTTGTGTTAGTGTTGAAAAAATACATTTCGCACTTGTGTTTGTGTTGAAAAACCACTTTTCGCACTTGTGTTGGTGCAGGAAACCACTTTTGCACTTGTATTAGTGTGGAAAAAACACTTTTTGCACTTGTGATAGTGTTGAAAAACCACTTTTCGCACTTGTGTTAGTGTTGAAAAACCACTTTTCGCACTTGTGTTCATGTTGAAAAACCACTTTTCGCACTTGTGTTGGTGCAGGAAACTACTTTTGCACTTGTATTAGTGTGGAAAAACCACTTTTCGCACTTGTGTTAATGTTGAAAAACCCCTTTTCGCACTTGTGTTAATGTTGAAAAACCACTTTTCGCACTTGTGTTGGTGCAGGAAACCACTTTTGCACTTGTATTAGTGTGGAAAAAACACTTTTTGCACTTGTGATAGTGTTGAAAAACCACATTTCGCACTTGTGTTAGTGTTGAAAAACCACTTTTCGCACTTGTGTTGGTGCAGGAAACCACTTTTGCACTTGTATTAGTGTGGAAAAACCACTTTTCACACTTGTGTTAGTGTTGAAAAACCACTTTTCGCACTTGTATTAGTGTGGAAAAAACACTTTTTGCACTTGTGATAGTGTTGAAAAACCACTTTTCGCACTTGTGTTAGTGTTGAAAAACCACTTTTCGCACCTGTGTTGGTGCAGGAAACCACTTTTGCACTTGTATTAGTGTGGAAAAAACACTTTTTGCACTTGTGATAGTGTTGAAAAACCACTTTTCGCACTTGTGTTAGTGTTGAAAAACCACTTTTCGCACTTGTGTTAGTGTTGAAAAACCACTTTTCGCACTTGTGTTAGTGTTGAAAAACCACTTTTCGCACTTGTGTTTTTTTTTTGTTTGTTTTTTTTTTTTTGTATACAAAGTCGAGGCTCGTGAAAGAGCGAACATTAATCACACAGAAAGACAAACCGACACATAAAACATATAACATAGGGAGCGGTAGACAAGATGGGGAGAGAGGGGGAAGGACACAAACACAACATTTGAGAGCAGGGACCGAGAGACATGGAGACATCGAGAGATCTGAGAGAGGGCGAGGGCTTTGGGGGGGGGGGGGCGTGGGAAGGGGGCGGTGGGAGAGTTATAAAACATATGGACACTGCCAGGACTTCCAGGAAAGAAGTTGGAATTTCAAACAAGGTGGATCTGGGGTGAATTAGCGGGGGTAGAAAAGATCAAGGTTTTGGATGGGGGAAGATAAGAGATGGTGGTGAACAGCTGTTTTAAAGACCTGGAGGGAGGAGTGGGATTGAAGGGAGTGAGGGAGTTTGTTCCAGAGGCGGGAGAAAAGAGGAATGAAAGAGTGAAGGTGAGCAGAGAGCCGAGATTTCGGCAGTTTAACCATCAGAGGGTTGCTGGCAGATCTTGTGCGACCTGTAGGAATATTTGGGGGACAGAGCACAGAGAGAGCTGGGGGTGCAAGGCCGGAGAGGAGTCGGTAGAAGACAGAAAGACCACCTACCTGCCTGCGGTGAGTGAGTGAAAGGCCCTCAGAGATAGCTTCATCGCGGGAGATTCCAATAATTCTGAAAGCTTTGGTTTCAACAGCATGAAGCCGAGCTAGGTGTGAGGCAGGAGCACCGGCCCATAGGGGAGAACAGTATTCCATTGAGCTGCGGATGAAAGCCTTGTATGTGGTGAGGAGCTCAGGTGTGCCGAGGAAGGACTTCGCACGACGGAGGATGCCCAGTCGGCGACTGGCTTTGGAGGCCAGCTTGGAAATGTGGTTTTCCCAAGAAAGATCATGGCAGATAGTGAGACCCAAAATCTTGAGCGACAGAACTTCTTGGAGAGGATTGTTGAGAAAGTAGATGGGAGGGTTGTCCAGTCGATCTTTTCGGAGAGACATAGTAAGAATGTGAGATTTGTCAGGATTGAAAGACATGTTCCACTTGTTTGACCAGTCTGTGATTTTGTCCAGGTCTTCAGAGAGTGAGGAAGCAGCAGACTGCCGATCTGAGGGAAGAGGAATGGAGCGGCAGAGAGTGGAGTCATCAGCAAAGAGATACAGAGGATTTTCGAGAGAGTCAGAGAGATCATTGATGAAGACCAGAAAAAGCACGGGGCCCAGAACACTGCCTTGGGGAACTCCAGCCTGAACAGGAAGAGGAGATGAGAGAAACCCATTCAGGGCCACACGTTGACGACGACTAGAGAGGAAGTCCGCCAGCCATGCGTGGAGATTTCCATGGATACCAAAGGAGGAGAGTTTGGTGAGCAGAGCGGGGTGCCAGACCGTGTCGAAGGCACGTGATATGTCGAGGGAGACAGCTCTAATTTCCTGTTTGGCATTGAGGACCTCCATCCATTGTTGAGACAGCAGAAGCAGCATGTCCAGAGTAGAGTGACCTGGTCTGAAACCAAATTGATGATCAGAGATCAAGCCATTGGAGAAGAGGAAAGATTTCATATCCGAAGCAATGATGGATTCCATGACTTTGCTGATAATTGGGAGAAGGCTGATTGGTCTGTAGTTGCTAGGATCTGTTTTTGCACCTTTTTTGTGCAAAGCGGTGATGTTGGCTGATTTCCAAGCAGATGGCAGTTGACCTTGAGCAAAAGAGAGGGTGAAGAGAACAGAGAGAGGGTGAGATAGAGCAGCAGAGCAGGATTTTAGGACCCGTGGGCTGATGCCGTCGGGTCCAGTTGCGGAATCAGAGTCGAGGGTTGACAGAAACTTTTCCACCTTGTCAGGAGGAAAGGACACGGAGTCCAGGAGCAGCAGGGTACGACTGGGTATGGTGGGTACAGAGAGGGATGGGTTTGGGACACAAGATTTAGAGGCAAACACAGAGTTGAGGCATTCAGCTTTTTCACGTGCGGAGTCAGCTGTGTAGCCGTTTGAGGTAAGGGAGGGGATGGAGGGGGAACAAACACCAGAAACGGATTTGACCAGACGCCACCAGGATTTGGAAGAGGGAGACAGATAAGAGAGTTCGGTCTTGAGAACGGAGAGATATTGTTTCCTGGCTCTCCTGAGGGTGGACACACACTTGTTTCGGGCTTTGTGAAAGGAAATGAGATTTCCTTCCATTGGATTTGCTTTCCAGGAGACGAAGGCAAGTTGTTTCTGGGCAACAGCCTCACCACAAGATTCCGTGTAACATGGACGGGAGGAAGGGTATGACAACTGAAGACGAGATGGGATAAATCTGTGCATGAGAGAGAGCAATTTACTTTGGAAGAATTCCCAGGATGAGTTGATGTCAGAGGTGGTAGAGATGGGAGACCAGTCCAGATGATTGATGGCTGCTTGAAGACCGTGCCAGTTGGCCTGAGTGAAATGCCAGACTCGTCGACGCTGAGCAGGCTCCCTGAGGATGGTCAGAGAGATGTCCACTTTAACAAGGACATGATCAGATGATCCGATCGGAGCAGAAGAAGAGCAGCAGACATTTTCAGGGAAGTTAGTCATAACCAAGTCCAGAAGAGAAGATGTTCCGTTGACTGAGATCCGGGTCGGGAAATTGACAGATTGTGTCAGTCCCAGTGAGTCGCAGAAGTCCTTTGCTGAGGAGCCATGGCTGGTGAGAGAGGTACCCACACCCAGCCAACTGGCATGATGACAGTTGAAATCACCACATATGAGGAAGAGAGAGTTGGGATGAGTAGATAGAAGTTGGTCCATATCATCAGACAGCGAGATGTAGATGGAGTCATCACTGTTTGGTGGACGGTACAACACACATATGAACAAGAGGTGGGAGCGAAGGGGAAGCCGTAGCCAGAGGTATTCCTGGGGGTGAGGTGGAGAGAGTGCAGGTTTCCTTCACCAACACCAACTTCACCAACACCAACTTTCCTTCACCAACTTCACCAACTTCACCTTCACCAAAAAGTGGGTGTTGGTGCAGGAAACCACTTTTGCACTTGTATTAGTGTGGAAAAAACACTTTTCGCACTTGTGTTAGTGTTGAAAACCCACTTTTCGCACTTGTGTTAGTGTTGAAAAACCACTTTTCGCACTTGTGTTGGTGCAGGAAACCACTTTTGCACTTGTATTAGTGTGGCAAAACCACTTTTCGCACTTGTGTTAGTGTTGAAAAACCACTTTTCACACTTGTGTTAGTGTTGAAAACCACTTTTCGCACTTGTGTTGGTGCAGGAAACCACTTTTGTACTTGTATTAGTATGGAAAAAACACTTTTTACACTTGTGATAGTGTTGAAAAACCACTTTTCGCACTTGTGTTAGTGTTGAAAAACCACTTTTCGTACTTGTGTTAGTGTTGAAAAACCACTTTTCGCACTTGTGTTGGTGCAGGAAACCACTTTTGCACTTGTATTAGTGTGGAAAAAACACTTTTTGCACTTGTGATAGTGTTGAAAAACCACTTTTCGCACTTGTGTTAGTGTTGAAAAACCACTTTTAGCACTTGTGTTGGTGAAGGAAACCACTTTTGCACTTGTATTAGTGTGGAAAAACCACTTTTCTCACTTGTGTTAGTGTTGAAAAACCACTTTTTGCACTTGTGTTAGTGTTGAAAAACCGCTTTTCGCACTTGTGTTGGTGCAGGAAACCACTTTTGCACTTGTATTAGTGTGGAAAAAACACTTTTTGCACTTGTGATGGTGTTGAAAAACCACTTTTCGCACTTGTGTTAGTGTTGAAAAAACACATTTCGCACTTGTGTTTGTGTTGAAAAACCACTTTTCGCACTTGTGTTGGTGCAGGAAACCACTTTTGCACTTGTATTAGTGTGGAAAAAACACTTTTTGCACTTGTGATAGTGTTGAAAAACCACTTTTCGCACTTGTGTTAGTGTTGAAAAACCACTTTTCGCACTTGTGTTCGTGTTGAAAAACCACTTTTCGCACTTGTGTTGGTGCAGGAAACTACTTTTGCACTTGTATTAGTGTGGAAAAACCACTTTTCGCACTTGTGTTAATGTTGAAAAACACCTTTTCGCACTTGTGTTAATGTTGAAAAACCACTTTTCGCACTTGTGTTGGTGCAGGAAACCACTTTTGCACTTGTATTAGTGTGGAAAAAACACTTTTTGCACTTGTGATAGTGTTGAAAAAGCACATTTCGCACTTGTGTTAGTGTTGAAAAACCACTTTTCGCACTTGTGTTGGTGCAGGAAACCACTTTTGCACTTGTGTTAGTGTGGAAAAACCACTTTTCACACTTGTGTTAGTGTTGAAAAACCACTTTTCGCACTTGTATTAGTGTGGAAAAAACACTTTTTGCACTTGTGATAGTGTTGAAAAACCACTTTTCGCACTTGTGTTAGTGTGGAAAAAACACTTTCCGCACTTGTGTTAGTGTTGAAAACCCACTTTTCGCACTTGTGTTAGTGTTGAAAAACCACTTTTCGCACTTGTGTTGGTGCAGGAAACCACTTTTGCACTTGTATTAGTGTGGCAAAACCACTTTTCGCACTTGTGTTACTGTTGAAAAACCACTTTTCGCACTTGTGTTAGTGTTGAAAAACCACTTTTCGCACTTGTATTAGTGTTGAAAAACCACTTTTCGCACTTGTGTTAGTGTTGAAAAACCACTTTTCGCACCTGTGTTGGTGCAGGAAACCACTTTTGCACTTGTATTAGTGTGGAAAAAACACTTTTTGCACTTGTGATAGTGTTGAAAAACCACTTTTCGCACTTGTGTTAGTGTTGAAAAACCACTTTTCGCACTTGTGTTAGTGTTGAAAAACCACTTTTCGCACTTGTGTTAGTGTTGAAAAACCACTTTTCGCACTTGTGTTGGTGCAGGAAACCACTTTTGCACTTGTATTAGTGTGGAAAAAACACTTTTCGCACTTGTGTTAGTGTTGAAAACCCACTTTTCGCACTTGTGTTAGTGTTGAAAAACCACTTTTCGCACTTGTGTTGGTGCAGGAAACCACTTTTGCACTTGTATTAGTGTGGCAAAACCACTTTTCGCACTTGTGTTAGTGTTGAAAAACCACTTTTCGCACTTGTGTTAGTGTTGAAAAACCACTTTTCGCACTTGTGATGGTGCAGGAAACCACTTTTGCACTTGTATTAGTGTGGAAAAAACACTTTTTACACTTGTGATAGTGTTGAAAAACCACTTTTCGCACTTGTGTTAGTGTTGAAAAACCACTTTTCGCACTTGTGTTAGTGTTGAAAAACCACTTTTCGCACTTGTGTTGGTGCAGGAAACCACTTTTGCACTTGTATTAGTGTGGAAAAAACACTTTTTGCACTTGTGATAGTGTTGAAAAACCACTTTTCGCACTTGTGTTAGTGTTGAAAAACCACTTTTAGCACTTGTGTTGGTGAAGGAAACCACTTTTGCACTTGTATTAGTGTGGAAAAACCACTTTTCTCACTTGTGTTAGTGTTGAAAAACCACTTTTTGCACTTGTGTTAGTGTTGAAAAACCGCTTTTCGCACTTGTGTTGGTGCAGGAAACCACTTTTGCACTTGTATTAGTGTGGAAAAAACACTTTTTGCACTTGTGATGGTGTTGAAAAACCACTTTTCGCACTTGTGTTAGTGTTGAAAAAACACATTTCGCACTTGTGTTTGTGTTGAAAAACCACTTTTCGCACTTGTGTTGGTGCAGGAAACCACTTTTGCACTTGTATTAGTGTGGAAAAAACACTTTTTGCACTTGTGATAATGTTGAAAAACCACTTTTCGCACTTGTGTTAGTGTTGAAAAACCACTTTTCGCACTTGTGTTCGTGTTGAAAAACCACTTTTCGCACTTGTGTTGGTGCAGGAAACTACTTTTGCACTTGTATTAGTGTGGAAAAACCACTTTTCGCACTTGTGTTAATGTTGAAAAACCCCTTTTCGCACTTGTGTTAATGTTGAAGAACCACTTTTCGCACTTGTGTTGGTGCAGGAAACTACTTTTGCACTTGTATTAGTGTGGAAAAACCACTTTTCGCACTTGTGTTAGTGTTGAAAACCCACTTTTCGCACTTGTGTTAGTGTTGAAAAACCACTTTTCGCACTTGTGTTGGTGCAGGAAACCACTTTTGCACTTGTATTAGTGTGGCAAAACCACTTTTCGCACTTGTGTTAGTGTTGAAAAACCACTTTTCGCACTTGTGTTAGTGTTGAAAAACCACTTTTCGCACTTGTGTTGGTGCAGGAAACCACTTTTGCACTTGTATTAGTGTGGAAAAAACACTTTTTACACTTGTGATAGTGTTGAAAAACCACTTTTCGCACTTGTGTTAGTGTTGAAAAACCACTTTTCGCACTTGTGTTAGTGTTGAAAAACCACTTTTCACACTTGTGTTGGTGCAGGAAACCACTTTTGCACTTGTATTAGTGTGGAAAAAACACTTTTTGCACTTGTGATAGTGTTGAAAAACCACTTTTCGCACTTGTGTTAGTGTTGAAAAACCACTTTTAGCACTTGTGTTGGTGAAGGAAACCACTTTTGCACTTGTATTAGTGTGGAAAAACCACTTTTCTCACTTGTGTTAGTGTTGAAAAACCACTTTTTGCACTTGTGTTAGTGTTGAAAAACCGCTTTTCGCACTTGTGTTGGTGCAGGAAACCACTTTTGCACTTGTATTAGTGTGGAAAAACCACTTTTCTCACTTGTATTAGTGTGGAAAAAACACTTTTTGCACTTGTGATAGTGTTGAAAAACCACTTTTCGCACTTGTGTTAGTGTTGAAAAAATACATTTCGCACTTGTGTTTGTGTTGAAAAACCACTTTTCGCACTTGTGTTGGTGCAGGAAACCACTTTTGCACTTGTATTAGTGTGGAAAAAACACTTTTTGCACTTGTGATAGTGTTGAAAAACCACTTTTCGCACTTGTGTTAGTGTTGAAAAACCACTTTTAGCACTTGTGTTGGTGAAGGAAACCACTTTTGCACTTGTATTAGTGTGGAAAAACCACTTTTCTCACTTGTGTTAGTGTTGAAAAAACCACTTTTTGCACTTGTGTTAGTGTTGAAAAACCGCTTTTCGCACTTGTGTTGGTGCAGGAAACCACTTTTGCACTTGTATTAGTGTGGAAAAAACACTTTTTGCACTTGTGATGGTGTTGAAAAACCACTTTTCGCACTTGTGTTAGTGTTGAAAAAATACATTTCGCACTTGTGTTTGTGTTGAAAAACCACTTTTCGCACTTGTGTTGGTGCAGGAAACCACTTTTGCACTTGTATTAGTGTGGAAAAAACACTTTTTGCACTTGTGATAGTGTTGAAAAACCACTTTTCGCACTTGTGTTAGTGTTGAAAAACCACTTTTCGCACTTGTGTTCATGTTGAAAAACCACTTTTCGCACTTGTGTTGGTGCAGGAAACTACTTTTGCACTTGTATTAGTGTGGAAAAACCACTTTTCGCACTTGTGTTAATGTTGAAAAACCCCTTTTCGCACTTGTGTTAGTGTTGAAAAACCACTTTTCGTACTTGTGTTAGTGTTGAAAAACCACTTTTCGCACTTGTGTTGGTGCAGGAAACCACTTTTGCACTTGTATTAGTGTGGAAAAAACACTTTTTGCACTTGTGATAGTGTTGAAAAACCACTTTTCGCACTTGTGTTAGTGTTGAAAAACCACTTTTAGCACTTGTGTTGGTGAAGGAAACCACTTTTGCACTTGTATTAGTGTGGAAAAACCACTTTTCTCACTTGTGTTAGTGTTGAAAAACCACTTTTTGCACTTGTGTTAGTGTTGAAAAACCGCTTTTCGCACTTGTGTTGGTGCAGGAAACCACTTTTGCACTTGTATTAGTGTGGAAAAAACACTTTTTGCACTTGTGATGGTGTTGAAAAACCACTTTTCGCACTTGTGTTAGTGTTGAAAAAACACATTTCGCACTTGTGTTTGTGTTGAAAAACCACTTTTCGCACTTGTGTTGGTGCAGGAAACCACTTTTGCACTTGTATTAGTGTGGAAAAAACACTTTTTGCACTTGTGATAGTGTTGAAAAACCACTTTTCGCACTTGTGTTAGTGTTGAAAAACCACTTTTCGCACTTGTGTTCGTGTTGAAAAACCACTTTTCGCACTTGTGTTGGTGCAGGAAACTACTTTTGCACTTGTATTAGTGTGGAAAAACCACTTTTCGCACTTGTGTTAATGTTGAAAAACACCTTTTCGCACTTGTGTTAATGTTGAAAAACCACTTTTTGCACTTGTGTTGGTGCAGGAAACCACTTTTGCACTTGTATTAGTGTGGAAAAAACACTTTTTGCACTTGTGATAGTGTTGAAAAAGCACATTTCGCACTTGTGTTAGTGTTGAAAAACCACTTTTCGCACTTGTGTTGGTGCAGGAAACCACTTTTGCACTTGTGTTAGTGTGGAAAAACCACTTTTCACACTTGTGTTAGTGTTGAAAAACCACTTTTCGCACTTGTATTAGTGTGGAAAAAACACTTTTTGCACTTGTGATAGTGTTGAAAAACCACTTTTCGCACTTGTGTTAGTGTGGAAAAAACACTTTCTGCACTTGTGTTAGTGTTGAAAACCCACTTTTCGCACTTGTGTTAGTGTTGAAAAACCACTTTTCGCACTTGTGTTGGTGCAGGAAACCACTTTTGCACTTGTATTAGTGTGGCAAAACCACTTTTCGCACTTGTGTTAGTGTTGAAAAACCACTTTTCGCACTTGTGTTAGTGTTGAAAAACCACTTTTCGCACTTGTATTAGTGTGGAAAAAACACTTTTTGCACTTGTGATAGTGTTGAAAAACCACTTTTCGCACTTGTGTTAGTGTTGAAAAACCACTTTTCGCACCTGTGTTGGTGCAGGAAACCACTTTTGCACTTGTATTAGTGTGGAAAAAACACTTTTTGCACTTGTGATAGTGTTGAAAAACCACTTTTCGCACTTGTGTTAGTGTTGAAAAACCACTTTTCGCACTTGTGTTAGTGTTGAAAAACCACTTTTCGCACTTGTGTTAGTGTTGAAAAACCACTTTTCGCACTTGTGTTGGTGCAGGAAACCACTTTTGCACTTGTATTAGTGTGGAAAAAACACTTTTCGCACTTGTGTTAGTGTTGAAAACCCACTTTTCGCACTTGTGTTAGTGTTGAAAAACCACTTTTCGCACTTGTGTTGGTGCAGGAAACCACTTTTGCACTTGTATTAGTGTGGCAAAACCACTTTTCGCACTTGTGTTAGTGTTGAAAAACCACTTTTCGCACTTGTGTTAGTGTTGAAAAACCACTTTTCGCACTTGTGATGGTGCAGGAAACCACTTTTGCACTTGTATTAGTGTGGAAAAAACACTTTTTACACTTGTGATAGTGTTGAAAAACCACTTTTCGCACTTGTGTTAGTGTTGAAAAACCACTTTTCGCACTTGTGTTAGTGTTGAAAAACCACTTTTCGCACTTGTGTTGGTGCAGGAAACCACTTTTGCACTTTTATTAGTGTGGAAAAAACACTTTTTGCACTTGTGATAGTGTTGAAAAACCACTTTTCGCACTTGTGTTAGTGTTGAAAAACCACTTTTAGCACTTGTGTTGGTGAAGGAAACCACTTTTGCACTTGTATTAGTGTGGAAAAACCACTTTTCTCACTTGTGTTAGTGTTGAAAAACCACTTTTTGCACTTGTGTTAGTGTTGAAAAACTGCTTTTCGCACTTGTGTTGGTGCAGGAAACCACTTTTGCACTTGTATTAGTGTGGAAAAAACACTTTTTGCACTTGTGATGGTGTTGAAAAACCACTTTTCGCACTTGTGTTAGTGTTGAAAAAACACATTTCGCACTTGTGTTTGTGTTGAAAAACCACTTTTCGCACTTGTGTTGGTGCAGGAAACCACTTTTGCACTTGTATTAGTGTGGAAAAAACACTTTTTGCACTTGTGATAGTGTTGAAAAACCACTTTTCGCACTTGTGTTAGTGTTGAAAAACCACTTTTCGCACTTGTGTTCGTGTTGAAAAACCACTTTTCGCACTTGTGTTGGTGCAGGAAACTACTTTTGCACTTGTATTAGTGTGGAAAAACCACTTTTCGCACTTGTGTTAATGTTGAAAAACCCCTTTTCGCACTTGTGTTAATGTTGAAAAACCAGTTTTCGCACTTGTGTTGGTGCAGGAAACTACTTTTGCACTTGTATTAGTGTGGAAAAACCACTTTTCGCACTTGTGTTAGTGTTGAAAACCCACTTTTCGCACTTGTGTTAGTGTTGAATTACCACTTTTCGCACTTGTGTTGGTGCAGGAAACCACTTTTGCACTTGTATTAGTGTGGCAAAACCACTTTTCGCACTTGTGTTAGTGTTGAAAAACCACTTTTCGCACTTGTGTTAGTGTTGAAAAACCACTTTTCGCACTTGTGTTGGTGCAGGAAACCACTTTTGCACTTGTATTAGTGTGGAAAAAACACTTTTTACACTTGTGATAGTGTTGAAAAACCACTTTTCGCACTTGTGTTAGTGTTGAAAAACCACTTTTCGCACTTGTGTTAGTGTTGAAAAACCACTTTTCGCACTTGTGTTGGTGCAGGAAACCACTTTTGCACTTGTATTAGTGTGGAAAAAACACTTTTTGCACTTGTGATAGTGTTGAAAAACCACTTTTCGCACTTGTGTTAGTGTTGAAAAACCACTTTTAGCACTTGTGTTGGTGAAGGAAACCACTTTTGCACTTGTATTAGTGTGGAAAAACCACTTTTCTCACTTGTGTTAGTGTTGAAAAACCACTTTTTGCACTTGTGTTAGTGTTGAAAAACCGCTTTTCGCACTTGTGTTGGTGCAGGAAACCACTTTTGCACTTGTATTAGTGTGGAAAAAACACTTTTTGCACTTGTGATGGTGTTGAAAAACCACTTTTCGCACTTGTGTTAGTGTTGAAAAAATACATTTCGCACTTGTGTTTGTGTTGAAAAACCACTTTTCGCACTTGTGTTGGTGCAGGAAACCACTTTTGCACTTGTATTAGTGTGGAAAAAACACTTTTTGCACTTGTGATAGTGTTGAAAAACCACTTTTCGCACTTGTGTTAGTGTTGAAAAACCACTTTTAGCACTTGTGTTGGTGAAGGAAACCACTTTTGCACTTGTATTAGTGTGGAAAAACCACTTTTCTCACTTGTGTTAGTGTTGAAAAACCACTTTTTGCACTTGTGTTAGTGTTGAAAAACCGCTTTTCGCACTTGTGTTGGTGCAGGAAACCACTTTTGCACTTGTATTAGTGTGGAAAAAACACTTTTTGCACTTGTGATGGTGTTGAAAAACCACTTTTCGCACTTGTGTTAGTGTTGAAAAAATACATTTCGCACTTGTGTTTGTGTTGAAAAACCACTTTTCGCACTTGTGTTGGTGCAGGAAACCACTTTTGCACTTGTATTAGTGTGGAAAAAACACTTTTTGCACTTGTGATAGTGTTGAAAAACCACTTTTCGCACTTGTGTTAGTGTTGAAAAACCACTTTTCGCACTTGTGTTCATGTTGAAAAACCACTTTTCGCACTTGTGTTGGTGCAGGAAACTACTTTTGCACTTGTATTAGTGTGGAAAAACCACTTTTCGCACTTGTGTTAATGTTGAAAAACCCCTTTTCGCACTTGTGTTAATGTTGAAAAACCACTTTTCGCACTTGTGTTGGTGCAGGAAACCACTTTTGCACTTGTATTAGTGTGGAAAAAACACTTTTTGCACTTGTGATAGTGTTGAAAAACCACATTTCGCACTTGTGTTAGTGTTGAAAAACCACTTTTCGCACTTGTGTTGGTGCAGGAAACCACTTTTGCACTTGTATTAGTGTGGAAAAACCACTTTTCACACTTGTGTTAGTGTTGAAAAACCACTTTTCGCACTTGTATTAGTGTGGAAAAAACACTTTTTGCACTTGTGATAGTGTTGAAAAACCACTTTTCGCACTTGTGTTAGTGTTGAAAAACCACTTTTCGCACCTGTGTTGGTGCAGGAAACCACTTTTGCACTTGTATTAGTGTGGAAAAAACACTTTTTGCACTTGTGATAGTGTTGAAAAACCACTTTTCGCACTTGTGTTAGTGTTGAAAAACCACTTTTCGCACTTGTGTTAGTGTTGAAAAACCACTTTTCGCACTTGTGTTAGTGTTGAAAAACCACTTTTCGCACTTGTGTTGGTGCAGGAAACCACTTTTGCACTTGTATTAGTGTGGAAAAAACACTTTTCGCACTTGTGTTTGTGTTGAAAACCCACTTTTCGCACTTGTGTTAGTGTTGAAAAACCACTTTTCGCACTTGTTTTGGTGCAGGAAACCACTTTTGCACTTGTATTAGTGTGGCAAAACCACTTTTCGCACTTGTGTTAGTGTTGAAAAACCACTTTTCACACTTGTGTTAGTGTTGAAAAACCACTTTTCGCACTTGTGTTGGTGCAGGAAACCACTTTTGCACTTGTATTAGTATGGAAAAAACACTTTTTACACTTGTGATAGTGTTGAAAAACCACTTTTCGCACTTGTGTTAGTGTTGAAAAACTACTTTTCGCACTTGTGTTAGTGTTGAAAAACCACTTTTCGCACTTGTGTTGGTGCAGGAAACCACTTTTGCACTTGTATTAGTGTGGAAAAAACACTTTTTGCACTTGTGATAGTGTTGAAAAACCACTTTTCGCACTTGTGTTAGTGTTGAAAAACCACTTTTAGCACTTGTGTTGGTGAAGGAAACCACTTTTGCACTTGTATTAGTGTGGAAAAACCACTTTTCTCACTTGTGTTAATGTTGAAAAACCCATTTTCGCACTTGTGTTAATGTTGAAAAACCACTTTTCGCACTTGTGTTGGTGCAGGAAACCACTTTTGCACTTGTATTAGTGTGGAAAAAACACTTTTTGCACTTGTGATAGTGTTGAAAAACCACATTTCGCACTTGTGTTAGTGTTGAAAAACCACTTTTCGCACTTGTGTTGGTGCAGGAAACCACTTTTGCACTTGTATTAGTGTGGAAAAACCACTTTTCACACTTGTGTTAGTGTTGAAAAACCACTTTTCGCACTTGTATTAGTGTGGAAAAAACACTTTTTGCACTTGTGATAGTGTTGAAAAACCACTTTTCGCACTTGTGTTAGTGTTGAAAAACCACTTTTCGCACCTGTGTTGGTGCAGGAAACCACTTTTGCACTTGTATTAGTGTGGAAAAAACCCTTTTTGCACTTGTGATAGTGTTGAAAAACCACTTTTCGCACTTGTGTTAGTGTTGAAAAACCACTTTTCGCACTTGTGTTAGTGTTGAAAAACCACTTTTCGCACTTGTGTTAGTGTTGAAAAACCACTTTTCGCACTTGTGTTGGTGCAGGAAACCACTTTTGCACTTGTATTAGTGTGGAAAAAACACTTTTCGCACTTGTGTTAGTGTTGAAAACCCACTTTTCGCACTTGTGTTAGTGTTGAAAAACCACTTTTCGCACTTGTGTTGGTGCAGGAAACCACTTTTGCACTTGTATTAGTGTGGCAAAACCACTTTTCGCACTTGTGTTAGTGTTGAAAAACCACTTTTCACACTTGTGTTAGTGTTGAAAAACCACTTTTCGCACTTGTGTTGGTGCAGGAAACCACTTTTGCACTTGTATTAGTGTGGAAAAAACACTTTTTACACTTGTGATAGTGTTGAAAAACCACTTTTCGCACTTGTGTTAGTGTTGAAAAACCACTTTTCGCACTTGTGTTGGTGAAGGAAACCACTTTTGCACTTGTATTAGTGTGGAAAAAACACTTTTCTCACTTGTGTTAGTGTTGAAAAACCACTTTTTGCACTTGTGTTAGTGTTGAAAAACCGCTTTTCGCACTTGTGTTGGTGCAGGAAACCACTTTTGCACTTGTATTAGTGTGGAAAAAACACTTTTTGCACTTGTGATGGTGTTGAAAAACCACTTTTCGCACTTGTGTTAGTGTTGAAAAAACACATTTCGCACTTGTGTTTGTGTTGAAAAACCACTTTTCGCACTTGTGTTGGTGCAGGAAACCACTTTTGCACTTGTATTAGTGTGGAAAAAACACTTTTTGCACTTGTGATAGTGTTGAAAAACCACTTTTCGCACTTGTGTTAGTGTTGAAAAACCACTTTTTGCACTTGTGTTCGTGTTGAAAAACCACTTTTCGCACTTGTGTTGGTGCAGGAAACTACTTTTGCACTTGTATTAGTGTGAAAAAACCACTTTTCGCACTTGTGTTAATGTTGAAAAACCCCTTTTCGCACTTGTGTTAATGTTGAAAAACCACTTTTCGCACTTGTGTTGGTGCAGGAAACTACTTTTGCACTTGTATTAGTGTGGAAAAACCACTTTTCGCACTTGTGTTAGTGTTGAAAACCCACTTTTCGCACTTGTGTTAGTGTTGAAAAACCACTTTTCGCACTTGTGTTGGTGCAGGAAACCACTTTTGCACTTGCATTAGTGTGGCAAAACCACTTTTCGCACTTGTGTTAGTGTTGAAAAACCACTTTTCGCACTTGTGTTAGTGTTGAAAAACCACTTTTCGCACTTGTGTTGGTGCAGGAAACCACTTTTGCACTTGTATTAGTGTGGAAAAAACACTTTTTACACTTGTGATAGTGTTGAAAAACCACTTTTCGCACTTGTGTTAGTGTTGAAAAACCACTTTTCGCACTTGTGTTAGTGTTGAAAAACCACTTTTCGCACTTGTGTTGGTGCAGGAAACCACTTTTGCACTTGTATTAGTGTGGAAAAAACACTTTTTGCACTTGTGATAGTGTTGAAAAACCACTTTTCGCACTTGTGTTAGTGTTGAAAAACCACTTTTAGCACTTGTGTTGGTGAAGGAAACCACTTTTGCACTTGTATTAGTGTGGAAAAACCACTTTTCTCACTTGTGTTAGTGTTGAAAAACCACTTTTTGCACTTGTGTTAGTGTTGAAAAACCGCTTTTCGCACTTGTGTTGGTGCAGGAAACCACTTTTGCACTTGTATTAGTGTGGAAAAAACACTTTTTGCACTTGTGATGGTGTTGAAAAACCACTTTTCGCCTTGTGTTAGTGTTGAAAAAATACATTTCGCACTTGTGTTTGTGTTGAAAAACCACTTTTCGCACTTGTGTTGGTGCAGGAAACTACTTTTGCACTTGTATTAGTGTGGAAAAAACACTTTTTGCACTTGTGATAGTGTTGAAAAACCACTTTTCGCACTTGTGTTAGTGTTGAAAAACCACTTTTCGCACTTGTGTTCATGTTGAAAAACCACTTTTCGCACTTGTGTTGGTGCAGGAAACTACTTTTGCACTTGTATTAGTGTGGAAAAACCACTTTTCGCACTTGTGTTAATGTTGAAAAACCCCTTTTCGCACTTGTGTTAATGTTGAAAAACCACTTTTCGCACTTGTGTTGGTGCAGGAAACCACTTTTGCACTTGTATTAGTGTGGAAAAAACACTTTTTGCACTTGTGATAGTGTTGAAAAACCACATTTCGCACTTGTGTTAGTGTTGAAAAACCACTTTTCGCACTTGTGTTGGTGCAGGAAACCACTTTTGCACTTGTATTAGTGTGGAAAAACCACTTTTCACACTTGTGTTAGTGTTGAAAAACCACTTTTCGCACTTGTATTAGTGTGGAAAAAACACTTTTTGCACTTGTGATAGTGTTGAAAAACCACTTTTCGCACTTGTGTTAGTGTTGAAAAACCACTTTTCGCACCTGTGTTGGTGCAGGAAACCACTTTTGCACTTGTATTAGTGTGGAAAAAACCCTTTTTGCACTTGTGATAGTGTTGAAAAACCACTTTTCGCACTTGTGTTAGTGTTGAAAAACCACTTTTCGCACTTGTGTTAGTGTTGAAAAACCACTTTTCGCACTTGTGTTAGTGTTGAAAAACCACTTTTCGCACTTGTGTTGGTGCAGGAAACCACTTTTGCACTTGTATTAGTGTGGAAAAAACACTTTTCGCACTTGTGTTAGTGTTGAAAACCCACTTTTCGCACTTGTGTTAGTGTTGAAAAACCACTTTTCGCACTTGTGTTGGTGCAGGAAACCACTTTTGCACTTGTATTAGTGTGGCAAAACCACTTTTCGCACTTGTGTTAGTGTTGAAAAACCACTTTTCACACTTGTGTTAGTGTTGAAAAACCACTTTTCGCACTTGTGTTGGTGCAGGAAACCACTTTTGCACTTGTATTAGTGTGGAAAAAACACTTTTTACACTTGTGATAGTGTTGAAAAACCACTTTTCGCACTTGTGTTAGTGTTGAAAAACCACTTTTCGCACTTGTGTTAGTGTTGAAAAACCACTTTTCGCACTTGTGTTGGTGCAGGAAACCACTTTTGCACTTGTATTAGTGTGGAAAAAACACTTTTTACACTTGTGATAGTGTTGAAAAACCACTTTTCGCACTTGTGTTAGTGTTGAAAAACCACTTTTCGCACTTGTGTTGGTGAAGGAAACCACTTTTGCACTTGTATTAGTGTGGAAAAAACACTTTTCTCACTTGTGTTAGTGTTGAAAAACCACTTTTTGCACTTGTGTTAGTGTTGAAAAACCGCTTTTCGCACTTGTGTTGGTGCAGGAAACCACTTTTGCACTTGTATTAGTGTGGAAAAAACACTTTTTGCACTTGTGATGGTGTTGAAAAACCACTTTTCGCACTTGTGTTAGTGTTGAAAAAACACATTTCGCACTTGTGTTTGTGTTGAAAAACCACTTTTCGCACTTGTGTTGGTGCAGGAAACCACTTTTGCACTTGTATTAGTGTGGAAAAAACACTTTTTGCACTTGTGATAGTGTTGAAAAACCACTTTTCGCACTTGTGTTAGTGTTGAAAAACCACTTTTTGCACTTGTGTTCGTGTTGAAAAACCACTTTTCGCACTTGTGTTGGTGCAGGAAACTACTTTTGCACTTGTATTAGTGTGAAAAAACCACTTTTCGCACTTGTGTTAATGTTGAAAAACCCCTTTTCGCACTTGTGTTAATGTTGAAAAACCACTTTTCGCACTTGTGTTGGTGCAGGAAACTACTTTTGCACTTGTATTAGTGTGGAAAAACCACTTTTCGCACTTGTGTTAGTGTTGAAAACCCACTTTTCGCACTTGTGTTAGTGTTGAAAAACCACTTTTCGCACTTGTGTTGGTGCAGGAAACCACTTTTGCACTTGCATTAGTGTGGCAAAACCACTTTTCGCACTTGTGTTAGTGTTGAAAAACCACTTTTCGCACTTGTGTTAGTGTTGAAAAACCACTTTTCGCACTTGTGTTGGTGCAGGAAACCACTTTTGCACTTGTATTAGTGTGGAAAAAACACTTTTTACACTTGTGATAGTGTTGAAAAACCACTTTTCGCACTTGTGTTAGTGTTGAAAAACCACTTTTCGCACTTGTGTTAGTGTTGAAAAACCACTTTTCGCACTTGTGTTGGTGCAGGAAACCACTTTTGCACTTGTATTAGTGTGGAAAAAACACTTTTTGCACTTGTGATAGTGTTGAAAAACCACTTTTCGCACTTGTGTTAGTGTTGAAAAACCACTTTTAGCACTTGTGTTGGTGAAGGAAACCACTTTTGCACTTGTATTAGTGTGGAAAAACCACTTTTCTCACTTGTGTTAGTGTTGAAAAACCACTTTTTGCACTTGTGTTAGTGTTGAAAAACCGCTTTTCGCACTTGTGTTGGTGCAGGAAACCACTTTTGCACTTGTATTAGTGTGGAAAAAACACTTTTTGCACTTGTGATGGTGTTGAAAAACCACTTTTCGCCTTGTGTTAGTGTTGAAAAAATACATTTCGCACTTGTGTTTGTGTTGAAAAACCACTTTTCGCACTTGTGTTGGTGCAGGAAACTACTTTTGCACTTGTATTAGTGTGGAAAAAACACTTTTTGCACTTGTGATAGTGTTGAAAAACCACTTTTCGCACTTGTGTTAGTGTTGAAAAACCACTTTTCGCACTTGTGTTCATGTTGAAAAACCACTTTTCGCACTTGTGTTGGTGCAGGAAACTACTTTTGCACTTGTATTAGTGTGGAAAAACCACTTTTCGCACTTGTGTTAATGTTGAAAAACCCCTTTTCGCACTTGTGTTAATGTTGAAAAACCACTTTTCGCACTTGTGTTGGTGCAGGAAACCACTTTTGCACTTGTATTAGTGTGGAAAAAACACTTTTTGCACTTGTGATAGTGTTGAAAAACCACATTTCGCACTTGTGTTAGTGTTGAAAAACCACTTTTCGCACTTGTGTTGGTGCAGGAAACCACTTTTGCACTTGTATTAGTGTGGAAAAACCACTTTTCACACTTGTGTTAGTGTTGAAAAACCACTTTTCGCACTTGTATTAGTGTGGAAAAAACACTTTTTGCACTTGTGATAGTGTTGAAAAACCACTTTTCGCACTTGTGTTAGTGTTGAAAAACCACTTTTCGCACCTGTGTTGGTGCAGGAAACCACTTTTGCACTTGTATTAGTGTGGAAAAAACCCTTTTTGCACTTGTGATAGTGTTGAAAAACCACTTTTCGCACTTGTGTTAGTGTTGAAAAACCACTTTTCGCACTTGTGTTAGTGTTGAAAAACCACTTTTCGCACTTGTGTTAGTGTTGAAAAACCACTTTTCGCACTTGTGTTGGTGCAGGAAACCACTTTTGCACTTGTATTAGTGTGGAAAAAACACTTTTCGCACTTGTGTTAGTGTTGAAAACCCACTTTTCGCACTTGTGTTAGTGTTGAAAAACCACTTTTCGCACTTGTGTTGGTGCAGGAAACCACTTTTGCACTTGTATTAGTGTGGCAAAACCACTTTTCGCACTTGTGTTAGTGTTGAAAAACCACTTTTCACACTTGTGTTAGTGTTGAAAAACCACTTTTCGCACTTGTGTTGGTGCAGGAAACCACTTTTGCACTTGTATTAGTGTGGAAAAAACACTTTTTACACTTGTGATAGTGTTGAAAAACCACTTTTCGCACTTGTGTTAGTGTTGAAAAACCACTTTTCGCACTTGTGTTAGTGTTGAAAAACCACTTTTCGCACTTGTGTTGGTGCAGGAAACCACTTTTGCACTTGTATTAGTGTGGAAAAAACACTTTTTGCACTTGTGATAGTGTTGAAAAACCACTTTTCGCACTTGTGTTAGTGTTGAAAAACCACTTTTAGCACTTGTGTTGGTGAAGGAACCCACTTTTGCACTTGTATTAGTGTGGAAAAAACACTTTTCTCACTTGTGTTAGTGTTGAAAAACCACTTTTTGCACTTGTGTTAGTGTTGAAAAACCGCTTTTCGCACTTGTGTTGGTGCAGGAAACCACTTTTGCACTTGTATTAGTGTGGAAAAAACACTTTTTGCACTTGTGATGGTGTTGAAAAACCACTTTTCGCACTTGTGTTAGTGTTGAAAAAACACATTTCGCACTTGTGTTTGTGTTGAAAAACCACTTTTCGCACTTGTGTTGGTGCAGGAAACCACTTTTGCACTTGTATTAGTGTGGAAAAAACACTTTTTGCACTTGTGATAGTGTTGAAAAACCACTTTTCGCACTTGTGTTAGTGTTGAAAAACCACTTTTCGCACTTGTGTTCGTGTTGAAAAACCACTTTTCGCACTTGTGTTGGTGCAGGAAACTACTTTTGCACTTGTATTAGTGTGAAAAAACCACTTTTCGCACTTGTGTTAATGTTGAAAAACCCCTTTTCGCACTTGTGTTAATGTTGAAAAACCACTTTTCGCACTTGTGTTGGTGCAGGAAACTACTTTTGCACTTGTATTAGTGTGGAAAAACCACTTTTCGCACTTGTGTTAGTGTTGAAAACCCACTTTTCGCACTTGTGTTAGTGTTGAAAAACCACTTTTCGCACTTGTGTTGGTGCAGGAAACCACTTTTGCACTTGTATTAGTGTGGCAAAACCACTTTTCGCACTTGTGTTAGTGTTGAAAAACCACTTTTCGCACTTGTGTTAGTGTTGAAAAACCACTTTTCGCACTTGTGTTGGTGCAGGAAACCACTTTTGCACATGTATTAGTGTGGAAAAAACACTTTTTACACTTGTGATAGTGTTGAAAAACCACTTTTCGCACTTGTGTTAGTGTTGAAAAACCACTTTTCGCACTTGTGTTAGTGTTGAAAAACCACTTTTCGCACTTGTGTTGGTGCAGGAAACCACTTTTGCACTTGTATTAGTGTGGAAAAAACACTTTTTGCACTTGTGATAGTGTTGAAAAACCACTTTTCGCACTTGTGTTAGTGTTGAAAAACCACTTTTCGCACTTGTGTTTGTGTTGAAAACCCACTTTTCGCACTTGTGTTAGTGTTGAAAAACCACTTTTCGCACTTGTTTTGGTGCAGGAAACCACTTTTGCACTTGTATTAGTGTGGCAAAACCACTTTTCGCACTTGTGTTAGTGTTGAAAAACCACTTTTCACACTTGTGTTAGTGTTGAAAAACCACTTTTCGCACTTGTGTTGGTGCAGGAAACCACTTTTGCACTTGTATTAGTATGGAAAAAACACTTTTTACACTTGTGATAGTGTTGAAAAACCACTTTTCGCACTTGTGTTAGTGTTGAAAAACTACTTTTCGCACTTGTGTTAGTGTTGAAAAACCACTTTTCGCACTTGTGTTGGTGCAGGAAACCACTTTTGCACTTGTATTAGTGTGGAAAAAACACTTTTTGCACTTGTGATAGTGTTGAAAAACCACTTTTCGCACTTGTGTTAGTGTTGAAAAACCACTTTTAGCACTTGTGTTGGTGAAGGAAACCACTTTTGCACTTGTATTAGTGTGGAAAAACCACTTTTCTCACTTGTGTTAATGTTGAAAAACCCATTTTCGCACTTGTGTTAATGTTGAAAAACCACTTTTCGCACTTGTGTTGGTGCAGGAAACCACTTTTGCACTTGTATTAGTGTGGAAAAAACACTTTTTGCACTTGTGATAGTGTTGAAAAACCACATTTCGCACTTGTGTTAGTGTTGAAAAACCACTTTTCGCACTTGTGTTGGTGCAGGAAACCACTTTTGCACTTGTATTAGTGTGGAAAAACCACTTTTCACACTTGTGTTAGTGTTGAAAAACCACTTTTCGCACTTGTATTAGTGTGGAAAAAACACTTTTTGCACTTGTGATAGTGTTGAAAAACCACTTTTCGCACTTGTGTTAGTGTTGAAAAACCACTTTTCGCACCTGTGTTGGTGCAGGAAACCACTTTTGCACTTGTATTAGTGTGGAAAAAACCCTTTTTGCACTTGTGATAGTGTTGAAAAACCACTTTTCGCACTTGTGTTAGTGTTGAAAAACCACTTTTCGCACTTGTGTTAGTGTTGAAAAACCACTTTTCGCACTTGTGTTAGTGTTGAAAAACCACTTTTCGCACTTGTGTTGGTGCAGGAAACCACTTTTGCACTTGTATTAGTGTGGAAAAAACACTTTTCGCACTTGTGTTAGTGTTGAAAACCCACTTTTCGCACTTGTGTTAGTGTTGAAAAACCACTTTTCGCACTTGTGTTGGTGCAGGAAACCACTTTTGCACTTGTATTAGTGTGGCAAAACCACTTTTCGCACTTGTGTTAGTGTTGAAAAACCACTTTTCACACTTGTGTTAGTGTTGAAAAACCACTTTTCGCACTTGTGTTGGTGCAGGAAACCACTTTTGCACTTGTATTAGTGTGGAAAAAACACTTTTTACACTTGTGATAGTGTTGAAAAACCACTTTTCGCACTTGTGTTAGTGTTGAAAAACCACTTTTCGCACTTGTGTTGGTGAAGGAAACCACTTTTGCACTTGTATTAGTGTGGAAAAAACACTTTTCTCACTTGTGTTAGTGTTGAAAAACCACTTTTTGCACTTGTGTTAGTGTTGAAAAACCGCTTTTCGCACTTGTGTTGGTGCAGGAAACCACTTTTGCACTTGTATTAGTGTGGAAAAAACACTTTTTGCACTTGTGATGGTGTTGAAAAACCACTTTTCGCACTTGTGTTAGTGTTGAAAAAACACATTTCGCACTTGTGTTTGTGTTGAAAAACCACTTTTCGCACTTGTGTTGGTGCAGGAAACCACTTTTGCACTTGTATTAGTGTGGAAAAAACACTTTTTGCACTTGTGATAGTGTTGAAAAACCACTTTTCGCACTTGTGTTAGTGTTGAAAAACCACTTTTTGCACTTGTGTTCGTGTTGAAAAACCACTTTTCGCACTTGTGTTGGTGCAGGAAACTACTTTTGCACTTGTATTAGTGTGAAAAAACCACTTTTCGCACTTGTGTTAATGTTGAAAAACCCCTTTTCGCACTTGTGTTAATGTTGAAAAACCACTTTTCGCACTTGTGTTGGTGCAGGAAACTACTTTTGCACTTGTATTAGTGTGGAAAAACCACTTTTCGCACTTGTGTTAGTGTTGAAAACCCACTTTTCGCACTTGTGTTAGTGTTGAAAAACCACTTTTCGCACTTGTGTTGGTGCAGGAAACCACTTTTGCACTTGCATTAGTGTGGCAAAACCACTTTTCGCACTTGTGTTAGTGTTGAAAAACCACTTTTCGCACTTGTGTTAGTGTTGAAAAACCACTTTTCGCACTTGTGTTGGTGCAGGAAACCACTTTTGCACTTGTATTAGTGTGGAAAAAACACTTTTTACACTTGTGATAGTGTTGAAAAACCACTTTTCGCACTTGTGTTAGTGTTGAAAAACCACTTTTCGCACTTGTGTTAGTGTTGAAAAACCACTTTTCGCACTTGTGTTGGTGCAGGAAACCACTTTTGCACTTGTATTAGTGTGGAAAAAACACTTTTTGCACTTGTGATAGTGTTGAAAAACCACTTTTCGCACTTGTGTTAGTGTTGAAAAACCACTTTTAGCACTTGTGTTGGTGAAGGAAACCACTTTTGCACTTGTATTAGTGTGGAAAAACCACTTTTCTCACTTGTGTTAGTGTTGAAAAACCACTTTTTGCACTTGTGTTAGTGTTGAAAAACCGCTTTTCGCACTTGTGTTGGTGCAGGAAACCACTTTTGCACTTGTATTAGTGTGGAAAAAACACTTTTTGCACTTGTGATGGTGTTGAAAAACCACTTTTCGCCTTGTGTTAGTGTTGAAAAAATACATTTCGCACTTGTGTTTGTGTTGAAAAACCACTTTTCGCACTTGTGTTGGTGCAGGAAACTACTTTTGCACTTGTATTAGTGTGGAAAAAACACTTTTTGCACTTGTGATAGTGTTGAAAAACCACTTTTCGCACTTGTGTTAGTGTTGAAAAACCACTTTTCGCACTTGTGTTCATGTTGAAAAACCACTTTTCGCACTTGTGTTGGTGCAGGAAACTACTTTTGCACTTGTATTAGTGTGGAAAAACCACTTTTCGCACTTGTGTTAATGTTGAAAAACCCCTTTTCGCACTTGTGTTAATGTTGAAAAACCACTTTTCGCACTTGTGTTGGTGCAGGAAACCACTTTTGCACTTGTATTAGTGTGGAAAAAACACTTTTTGCACTTGTGATAGTGTTGAAAAACCACATTTCGCACTTGTGTTAGTGTTGAAAAACCACTTTTCGCACTTGTGTTGGTGCAGGAAACCACTTTTGCACTTGTATTAGTGTGGAAAAACCACTTTTCACACTTGTGTTAGTGTTGAAAAACCACTTTTCGCACTTGTATTAGTGTGGAAAAAACACTTTTTGCACTTGTGATAGTGTTGAAAAACCACTTTTCGCACTTGTGTTAGTGTTGAAAAACCACTTTTCGCACCTGTGTTGGTGCAGGAAACCACTTTTGCACTTGTATTAGTGTGGAAAAAACCCTTTTTGCACTTGTGATAGTGTTGAAAAACCACTTTTCGCACTTGTGTTAGTGTTGAAAAACCACTTTTCGCACTTGTGTTAGTGTTGAAAAACCACTTTTCGCACTTGTGTTAGTGTTGAAAAACCACTTTTCGCACTTGTGTTGGTGCAGGAAACCACTTTTGCACTTGTATTAGTGTGGAAAAAACACTTTTCGCACTTGTGTTAGTGTTGAAAACCCACTTTTCGCACTTGTGTTAGTGTTGAAAAACCACTTTTCGCACTTGTGTTGGTGCAGGAAACCACTTTTGCACTTGTATTAGTGTGGCAAAACCACTTTTCGCACTTGTGTTAGTGTTGAAAAACCACTTTTCACACTTGTGTTAGTGTTGAAAAACCACTTTTCGCACTTGTGTTGGTGCAGGAAACCACTTTTGCACTTGTATTAGTGTGGAAAAAACACTTTTTACACTTGTGATAGTGTTGAAAAACCACTTTTCGCACTTGTGTTAGTGTTGAAAAACCACTTTTCGCACTTGTGTTAGTGTTGAAAAACCACTTTTCGCACTTGTGTTGGTGCAGGAAACCACTTTTGCACTTGTATTAGTGTGGAAAAAACACTTTTTGCACTTGTGATAGTGTTGAAAAACCACTTTTCGCACTTGTGTTAGTGTTGAAAAACCACTTTTAGCACTTGTGTTGGTGAAGGAACCCACTTTTGCACTTGTATTAGTGTGGAAAAAACACTTTTCTCACTTGTGTTAGTGTTGAAAAACCACTTTTTGCACTTGTGTTAGTGTTGAAAAACCGCTTTTCGCACTTGTGTTGGTGCAGGAAACCACTTTTGCACTTGTATTAGTGTGGAAAAAACACTTTTTGCACTTGTGATGGTGTTGAAAAACCACTTTTCGCACTTGTGTTAGTGTTGAAAAAACACATTTCGCACTTGTGTTTGTGTTGAAAAACCACTTTTCGCACTTGTGTTGGTGCAGGAAACCACTTTTGCACTTGTATTAGTGTGGAAAAAACACTTTTTGCACTTGTGATAGTGTTGAAAAACCACTTTTCGCACTTGTGTTAGTGTTGAAAAACCACTTTTCGCACTTGTGTTCGTGTTGAAAAACCACTTTTCGCACTTGTGTTGGTGCAGGAAACTACTTTTGCACTTGTATTAGTGTGAAAAAACCACTTTTCGCACTTGTGTTAATGTTGAAAAACCCCTTTTCGCACTTGTGTTAATGTTGAAAAACCACTTTTCGCACTTGTGTTGGTGCAGGAAACTACTTTTGCACTTGTATTAGTGTGGAAAAAACCACTTTTCGCACTTGTGTTAGTGTTGAAAACCCACTTTTCGCACTTGTGTTAGTGTTGAAAAACCACTTTTCGCACTTGTGTTGGTGCAGGAAACCACTTTTGCACTTGTATTAGTGTGGCAAAACCACTTTTCGCACTTGTGTTAGTGTTGAAAAACCACTTTTCGCACTTGTGTTAGTGTTGAAAAACCACTTTTCGCACTTGTGTTGGTGCAGGAAACCACTTTTGCACTTGTATTAGTGTGGAAAAAACACTTTTTACACTTGTGATAGTGTTGAAAAACCACTTTTCGCACTTGTGTTAGTGTTGAAAAACCACTTTTCGCACTTGTGTTAGTGTTGAAAAACCACTTTTCGCACTTGTGTTGGTGCAGGAAACCACTTTTGCACTTGTATTAGTGTGGAAAAAACACTTTTTGCACTTGTGATAGTGTTGAAAAACCACTTTTCGCACTTGTGTTAGTGTTGAAAAACCACTTTTAGCACTTGTGTTGGTGAAGGAAACCACTTTTGCACTTGTATTAGTGTGGAAAAACCACTTTTCTCACTTGTGTTAGTGTTGAAAAACCACTTTTTGCACTTGTGTTAGTGTTGAAAAACCGCTTTTCGCACTTGTGTTGGTGCAGGAAACCACTTTTGCACTTGTATTAGTGTGGAAAAAACACTTTTTGCACTTGTGATGGTGTTGAAAAACCACTTTTCGCCTTGTGTTCGTGTTGAAAAAATACATTTCGCACTTGTGTTTGTGTTGAAAAAACCACTTTTCGCACTTGTGTTGGTGCAGGAAACTACTTTTGCACTTGTATTAGTGTGGAAAAAACACTTTTTGCACTTGTGATAGTGTTGAAAAACCACTTTTCGCACTTGTGTTAGTGTTGAAAAACCACTTTTCGCACTTGTGTTCATGTTGAAAAACCACTTTTCGCACTTGTGTTGGTGCAGGAAACTACTTTTGCACTTGTATTAGTGTGGAAAAACCACTTTTCGCACTTGTGTTAATGTTGAAAAACCCCTTTTCGCACTTGTGTTAATGTTGAAAAACCACTTTTCGCACTTGTGTTGGTGCAGGAAACCACTTTTGCACTTGTATTAGTGTGGAAAAAACACTTTTTGCACTTGTGATAGTGTTGAAAAACCACATTTCGCACTTGTGTTAGTGTTGAAAAACCACTTTTCGCACTTGTGTTGGTGCAGGAAACCACTTTTGCACTTGTATTAGTGTGGAAAAACCACTTTTCACACTTGTGTTAGTGTTGAAAAACCACTTTTCGCACTTGTATTAGTGTGGAAAAAACACTTTTTGCACTTGTGATAGTGTTGAAAAACCACTTTTCGCACTTGTGTTAGTGTTGAAAAACCACTTTTCGCACCTGTGTTGGTGCAGGAAACCACTTTTGCACTTGTATTAGTGTGGAAAAAACACTTTTTGCACTTGTGATAGTGTTGAAAAACCACTTTTCGCACTTGTGTTAGTGTTGAAAAACCACTTTTCGCACTTGTGTTAGTGTTGAAAAACCACTTTTCGCACTTGTGTTAGTGTTGAAAAACCACTTTTCGCACTTGTGTTGGTGCAGGAAACCACTTTTGCACTTGTATTAGTGTGGAAAAAACACTTTTCGCACTTGTGTTAGTGTTGAAAACCCACTTTTCGCACTTGTGTTAGTGTTGAAAAACCACTTTTCGCACTTGTGTTGGTGCAGGAAACCACTTTTGCACTTGTATTAGTGTGGCAAAACCACTTTTCGCACTTGTGTTAGTGTTGAAAAACCACTTTTCACACTTGTGTTAGTGTTGAAAAACCACTTTTCGCACTTGTGTTGGTGCAGGAAACCACTTTTGCACTTGTATTAGTATGGAAAAAACACTTTTTACACTTGTGATAGTGTTGAAAAACCACTTTTCGCACTTGTGTTAGTGTTGAAAAACCACTTTTCGCACTTGTGTTAGTGTTGAAAAACCACTTTTCGCACTTGTGTTGGTGCAGGAAACCACTTTTGCACTTGTATTAGTGTGGAAAAAACACTTTTTGCACTTGTGATAGTGTTGAAAAACCACTTTTCGCACTTGTGTTAGTGTTGAAAAACCACTTTTAGCACTTGTGTTGGTGAAGGAAACCACTTTTGCACTTGTATTAGTGTGGAAAAACCACTTTTCTCACTTGTGTTAGTGTTTAAAAACCACTTTTTGCACTTGTGTTAGTGTTGAAAAACCGCTTTTCGCACTTGTGTTTTTTTTTTTTTTTTTTTTTTTTTTTTGTATACAAGATCGAGGCTCGTGAAAGAGCTAACATTAATCACACAAAAAGACAAACCGACACACAAAACACAAAAAACAAGGGGAGCGGTAGACAAGATGGGGAGAGAGGGGGGAGGACACAAAAGAGAGGGGGAAGGACACAAACACAACATTTGAGAGCAGGGACATCGGGAGGACTTGGGGGAGGTGGGAGAGGATTAAAACATATGAACACTGCAAGGACTCTGGGGTGAATTACCGGGGGTAGAAAAGATCAAGGTTTTCGATGGGGGAAGATAAGAGATGGTGGTGAACAGCTGTTTTAAAGACCTGGAGGGAGGAGTGGGATTGAAGGGAGTGGGGGAGTTTGTTCCAGAGGCGGGAGAAAAGGGGAATGAAAGAGTGAAGGTGAGCAGAGAGCCTAGACTTTGGCAGTTTAACCAGAAGAGGGTTGCAGGCAGATCTTGTGCGACCTGAAGGAATATTGGGGGGACAGAGCACAGAGAGAGCTGGGGGAGCAAGGCCGGAGAGGAGTCGGTAGAAGACAGAAAGACCACCAACCTGCCTGCGGTGAGTGAGTGAAAGGCCCTCGGCGTTGACTACATCGCAGGAGATTCCAATGATTCTGAAAGCTTTGGCCTCAACAGCGTGAAGCCGAGCAAGGTGTGAGGCAGGAGCACCAGCCCAGAGGGGGGAACAGTATTCCATTGAGCTGCGGATGAAAGCCTTGTATGTGGTGAGGAGCTCAGGTGTGCCAAGGAAGGACTTCACACGACGGAGGATGCCCAGTCGGCGACTGGCTTTGGAGGCCAGCTTGGAAATGTGGTTTTCCCAAGAAAGATCATGGCAGATAGTGAGACCCAAAAGCTTGAGCGACAGAACTTCTTGGAGAGGATTGTTGAGAAAGTAGATGGGAGGGTTGTCCAGTCGGTCCTTTCGGAGAGACATTGTAAGAGTGTGAGATTTGTCAGGATTGAAAGACATGTTCCACTTGTTTGACCAGTCTGTGATTTTGTCCAGGTCTGCAGAGAGTGAGGAGGCTGCAGACTGCCGATCTGAGGGATGAGGAATGGAGCGACAGAGAGTAGAGTCGTCAGCAAAGAGATAGAGAGGATTTTCAAGAGAGTCAGAGAGATCATTGATGAAGACCAGAAAAAGCACAGGCCCAGAACACTACCTTGGGGAACTCCAGCCTGAACAGGAAGAGGAGATGAGAGAAACCCATTCAGGGCCACACGTTGACTACGACCAGAGAGGAAGTCCGCCAGCCATGCGTGGAGATTTCCATGGATACCAAAGGAGGAGAGTTTGGAGAGCAGAGCAGGGTGCCAGACCGTATCGAAGGCACGTGAAATGTCAAGGGAGACAGCTCTAATTTCCTGTTTGGCGTTGAGGACCTCCATTGCAGTGTTGGTGCAGGAAACCACTTTTGCACTTGTATTAGTGTGGAAAAAACACTTTTTGCACTTGTGATGGTGTTGAAAAACCACTTTTCGCACTTGTGTTAGTGTTGAAAAAACACATTTCGCACTTGTGTTTGTGTTGAAAAACCACTTTTCGCACTTGTGTTGGTGCAGGAAACCACTTTTGCACTTGTATTAGTGTGGAAAAAACACTTTTTGCACTTGTGATAGTGTTGAAAAACCACTTTTCGCACTTGTGTTAGTGTTGAAAAACCACTTTTCGCACTTGTGTTCGTGTTGAAAAACCACTTTTCGCACTTGTGTTGGTGCAGGAAACTACTTTTGCACTTGTATTAGTGTGGAAAAACCACTTTTCGCACTTGTGTTAATGTTGAAAAACCCCTTTTCGCACTCGTGTTAATGTTGAAAAACCACTTTTCGCACTTGTGTTGGTGCAGGAAACCACTTTTGCACTTGTATTAGTGTGGAAAAAACACTTTTTGCACTTGTGATAGTGTTGAAAAACCACATTTCGCACTTGTGTTAGTGTTGAAAAACCACTTTTCGCACTTGTGTTGGTGCAGGAAACCACTTTTGCACTTGTGTTAGTGTGGAAAAACCACTTTTCACACTTGTGTTAGTGTTGAAAAACCACTTTTCGCACTTGTATTAGTGTGGAAAAAACACTTTTTGCACTTGTGTTAGTTTTGAAAACCCACTTTTCGCACTTGTGTTAGTGTTGAAAAACCACTTTTCGCACTTGTGTTGGTGCAGGAAACCACTTTTGCACTTGTATTAGTGTGGCAAAACCACTTTTCGCACTTGTGTTAGTGTTGAAAAACCACTTTTCGCACTTGTGTTAGTGTTGAAAAACCACTTTTCGCACTTGTGTTGGTGCAGGAAACCACTTTTGCACTTGTATTAGTGTGGAAAAAACACTTTTTACACTTGTGATAGTGTTGAAAAACCACTTTTCGCACTTGTGTTAGTGTTGAAAACCCACTTTTCGCACTTGTGTTAGTGTTGAAAAACCACTTTTCGCACTTGTGTTGGTGTGGAAAAAACACTTTTTGCACTTGTGATAGTGTTGAAAAACCACTTTTCGCACTTGTGTTAGTGTTGAAAAACCACTTTTCGCACTTGTGTTGGTGAAGGAAACCACTTTTGCACTTGTATTAGTGTGGAAAAACCACTTTTCGCACTTGTGATAGTGTTGAAGAACCACTTTTCGCACTTGTTTTAGTGTTGAAAAACCACTTTTTGCACTTGTGTTGGTGCAGGAAACCACTTTTGCACTTGTATTAGTGTGGAAAAAACACTTTTTGCACTTGTGATAGTGTTGAAAAACCACTTTTCGCACTTGTGTTAGTGTTGGAAAACCACTTTTCGCACTTGTGTTAGTGTTGAAAAAACACTTTTCGCACTTATGTTGGTGCAGGAAACCACTTTTGCACTTGTATTAGTGTGGAAAACCACTTTTCGCACATGTGTTAGTGTTGAAAAACAACTTTTCGCACTTGTGTTGGTGTTGAAAAACCACTTTTCGCACTTGTGTTGGTGCAGGAAACCACTTTTGCACTTGTATTAGTGTGGAAAAAACACTTTTTGCACTTGTGATAGTGTTGAAAAACCACATTTCGCACTTGTGTTAGTGTTGAAAAACCACTTTTCGCACTTGTGTTGGTGCAGGAAACCACTTTTGCACTTGTGTTAGTGTGGAAAAACCACTTTTCACACGTGTGTTAGTGTTGAAAAACCACTTTTCGCACTTGTATTAGTGTGGAAAAAACACTTTTTGCACTTGTGATAGTGTTGAAAAACCACTTTTCACACTTGTGTTAGTGTGGAAAAAACACTTTCCGCACTTGTGTTAGTTTTGAAAACCCACTTTTCGCACTTGTGTTAGTGTTGAAAAACCACTTTTCGCACTTGTGTTGGTGCAGGAAACCACTTTTGCACTTGTATTAGTGTGGCAAAACCACTTTTCGCACTTGTGTTAGTGTTGAAAAACCACTTTTCGCACTTGTGTTAGTGTTGAAAAACCACTTTTCGCACTTGTGTTGGTGCAGGAAACCACTTTTGCACTTGTATTAGTGTGGAAAAAACACTTTTTACACTTGTGATAGTGTTGAAAAACCACTTTTCGCACTTGTGTTAGTGTTGAAAACCCACTTTTCGCACTTGTGTTCGTGTTGAAAAACCACTTTTCGCACTTGTGTTGGTGTGGAAAAAACACTTTTTGCACTTGTGATAGTGTTGAAAAACCACTTTTCGCACTTGTGTTAGTGTTGAAAAACCACTTTTCGCACTTGTGTTGGTGAAGGAAACCACTTTTGCACTTGTATTAGTGTGGAAAAACCACTTTTCGCACTTGTGATAGTGTTGAAGAACCACTTTTCGCACTTGTTTTAGTGTTGAAAAACCACTTTTTGCACTTGTGTTGGTGCAGGAAACCACTTTTGCACTTGTATTAGTGTGGAAAAAACACTTTTTGCACTTGTGATAGTGTTGAAAAACCACTTTTCGCACTTGTGTTAGTGTTGGAAAACCACTTTTCGCACTTGTGTTAGTGTTGAAAAAACACTTTTCGCACTTATGTTGGTGCAGGAAACCACTTTTGCACTTGTATTAGTGTGGAAAACCACTTTTCGCACATGTGTTAGTGTTGAAAAACAACTTTTCGCACTTGTGTTGGTGTTGAAAAACCACTTTTCGCACTTGTGTTGGTGCAGGAAACCACTTTTGCACTTGTATTAGTGTGGAAAAAACACTTTTCGCAATTGTGTTAGTGTTGAAAAACCACTTTTTGCACTTGTGTTAGTGTTGAAAAACCACTTTTCGCACTTGTGTTGGTGAAGGAAACCACTTTTGCACTTGTATTAGTGTGGAAAAACCACTTTTCTCACTTGTGTTAGTGTTGAAAAACCACTTTTTGCACTTGTGTTAGTGTTGAAAAACCGCTTTTCGCACTTGTGTTGGTGCAGGAAACCACTTTTGCACTTGTATTAGTGTGGAAAAAACACTTTTTGCACTTGTGATGGTGTTGAAAAACCACTTTTCGCACTTGTGTTAGTGTTGAAAAAACACATTTCGCACTTGTGTTTGTGTTGAAAAACCACTTTTCGCACTTGTGTTGGTGCAGGAAACCACTTTTGCACTTGTATTAGTGTGGAAAAAACACTTTTTGCACTTGTGATAGTGTTGAAAAACCACTTTTCGCACTTGTGTTAGTGTTGAAAAACCACTTTTCGCACTTGTGTTCGTGTTGAAAAACCACTTTTCGCACTTGTGTTGGTGCAGGAAACTACTTTTGCACTTGTATTAGTGTGGAAAAACCACTTTTCGCACTTGTGTTAATGTTGAAAAACCCCTTTTCGCACTTGTGTTAATGTTGAAAAACCACTTTTCGCACTTGTGTTGGTGCAGGAAACCACTTTTGCACTTGTATTAGTGTGGAAAAAACACTTTTTGCACTTGTGATAGTGTTGAAAAACCACATTTCGCACTTGTGTTAGTGTTGAAAAACCACTTTTCGCACTTGTGTTGGTGCAGGAAACCACTTTTGCACTTGTGTTAGTGTGGAAAAACCACTTTTCACACTTGTGTTAGTGTTGAAAAACCACTTTTCTCACTTGTATTAGTGTGGAAAAAACACTTTTTGCACTTGTGATAGTGTTGAAAAACCACTTTTCGCACTTGTGTTAGTGTGGAAAAAACACTTTCCGCACTTGTGTTAGTTTTGAAAACCCACTTTTCGCACTTGTGTTAGTGTTGAAAAACCACTTTTCGCACTTGTGTTGGTGCAGGAAACCACTTTTGCACTTGTATTAGTGTGGCAAAACCACTTTTCGCACTTGTGTTAGTGTTGAAAAACCACTTTTCGCACTTGTGTTAGTGTTGAAAAACCACTTTTCGCACTTGTGTTGGTGCAGGAAACCACTTTTGCACTTGTATTAGTGTGGAAAAAACACTTTTTACACTTGTGATAGTGTTGAAAAACCACTTTTCGCACTTGTGTTAGTGTTGAAAACCCACTTTTCGCACTTGTGTTAGTGTTGAAAAACCACTTTTCGCACTTGTGTTGGTGTGGAAAAAACACTTTTTGCACTTGTGATAGTGTTGAAAAACCACTTTTCGCACTTGTGTTAGTGTTGAAAAACCACTTTTCGCACTTGTGTTGGTGAAGGAAACCACTTTTGCACTTGTATTAGTGTGGAAAAACCACTTTTCGCACTTGTGATAGTGTTGAAGAACCACTTTTCGCACTTGTTTTAGTGTTGAAAAACCACTTTTTGCACTTGTGTTGGTGCAGGAAACCACTTTTGCACTTGTATTAGTGTGGAAAAAACACTTTTTGCACTTGTGTTAGTGTTGGAAAACCACTTTTCGCACTTGTGTTAGTGTTGAAAAAACACTTTTCGCACTTATGTTGGTGCAGGAAACCACTTTTGCACTTGTATTAGTGTGGAAAACCACTTTTCGCACATGTGTTAGTGTTGAAAAACAACTTTTCGCACTTGTGTTGGTGTTGAAAAACCACTTTTCGCACTTGTGTTGGTGCAGGAAACCACTTTTGCACTTGTATTAGTGTGGAAAAAACACTTTTCGCAATTGTGTTAGTGTTGAAAAACCACTTTTTGCACTTGTGTTAGTGTTGAAAAACCACTTTTCGCACTTGTGTTGGTGCAGGAAACCACTTTTGCACTTGTATTAGTGTGGAAAAAACACTTTTTGCACTTGTGATAGTGTTGAAAAACCACTTTTCGCACTTGTGTTAGTGTTGAAAAACCACTTTTCGCACTTGTGTTAGTGTTGAAAAACCACTTTTCGCACTTGTGTTAGTGTTGAAAAACCACTTTTCGCACTTGTGTTGGTGCAGGAAACCACTTTTGCACTTGTATTAGTGTGGAAAAAACACTTTTTGCACTTGTGTTAATGTTGAAAACCCACTTTTCGCACTTGTGTTAGTGTTGAAAAACCACTTTTCGCACTTGTGTTGGTGTAGGAAACCACTTTTGCACTTGTATTAGTGTGGCAAAACCACTTTTCGCACTTGTGTTAGTGTTGAAAAACCACTTTTCGCACTTGTGTTAGTGTTGAAAAACCACTTTTCGCACTTGTGTTGGTGCAGGAAACCACTTTTGCACTTGTATTAGTGTGGAAAAAACACTTTTTACACTTGTGATAGTGTTGAAAAACCACTTTTCGCACTTGTGTTAGTGTTGAAAAACCACTTTTCGCACTTGTGTTAGTGTTGAAAAACCACTTTTCGCACTTGTGTTGGTGCAGGAAACCACTTTTGCACTTGTATTAGTGTGGAAAAAACACTTTTTGCACTTGTGATAGTGTTGAAAAACCACTTTTCGCACTTGTGTTAGTGTTGAAAAACCACTTTTAGCACTTGTGTTGGTGAAGGAAACCACTTTTGCACTTGTATTAGTGTGGAAAAACCACTTTTCTCACTTGTGTTAGTGTTGAAAAACCACTTTTTGCACTTGTGTTAGTGTTGAAAAACCGCTTTTCGCACTTGTGTTGGTGCAGGAAACCACTTTTGCACTTGTATTAGTGTGGAAAAAACACTTTTTGCACTTGTGATGGTGTTGAAAAACCACTTTTCGCACTTGTGTTAGTGTTGAAAAAATACATTTCGCACTTGTGTTTGTGTTGAAAAACCACTTTTCGCACTTGTGTTGGTGCAGGAAACCACTTTTGCACTTGTATTAGTGTGGAAAAAACACTTTTTGCACTTGTGATAGTGTTGAAAAACCACTTTTCGCACTTGTGTTAGTGTTGAAAAACCACATTTCGCACTTGTGTTCATGTTGAAAAACCACTTTTCGCACTTGTGTTGGTGCAGGAAACTACTTTTGCACTTGTATTAGTGTGGAAAAACCACTTTTCGCACTTGTGTTAATGTTGAAAAAACCCTTTTCACACTTGTGTTAATGTTGAAAAACCACTTTTCGCACTTGTGTTGGTGCAGGAAACCACTTTTGCACTTGTATTAGTGTGGAAAAAACACTTTTTGCACTTGTGATAGTGTTGAAAAACCACATTTCGCACTTGTGTTAGTGTTGAAAAACCACTTTTCGCACTTGTGTTGGTGCAGGAAACCACTTTTGCACTTGTATTAGTGTGGAAAAACCACTTTTTGCACTTGTATTAGTGTGGAAAAAACACTTTTTGCACTTGTGATAGTGTTGAAAAACCACTTTTCGCACTTGTGTTAGTGTTGAAAAACCACTTTTCGCACCTGTGTTGGTGCAGGAAACCACTTTTGCACTTGTATTAGTGTGGAAAAAACACTTTTTGCACTTGTGATAGTGTTGAAAAACCACTTTTCGCACTTGTGTTAGTGTTGAAAAACCACTTTTCGCACTTGTGTTAGTGTTGAAAAACGACTTTTCGCACTTGTGTTAGTGTTGAAAAACCACTTTTCGCACTTGTGTTGGTGCAGGAAACCACTTTTGCACTTGTATTAGTGTGGAAAAAACACTTTTCGCACTTGTGTTAGTGTTGAAAACCCACTTTTCGCACTTGTGTTAGTGTTGAAAAACCACTTTTCGCACTTGTGTTGGTGCAGGAAACCACTTTTGCACTTGTATTAGTGTGGCAAAACCACTTTTCGCACTTGTGTTAGTGTTGAAAAACCACTTTTCGCACTTGTGTTAGTGTTGAAAAACCACTTTTCGCACTTGTGTTGGTGCAGGAAACCACTTTTGCACTTGTATTAGTGTGGAAAAAACACTTTTTACACTTGTGATAGTGTTGAAAAACCACTTTTCGCACTTGTGTTAGTGTTGAAAAACCACTTTTTGCACTTGTGTTAGTGTTGTAAAACCACTTTTCGCACTTGTGTTGGTGCAGGAAACCACTATTGCACTTCTATTAGTGTGGAAAAAACACTTTTTGCACTTGTGATAGTGTTGAAAAACCACTTTTCGCACTTGTGTTAGTGTTGAAAAACCACTTTTAGCACTTGTGTTGGTGAAGGAAACCACTTTTGCACTTGTATTAGTGTGGAAAAACCACTTTTCTCACTTGTGTTAGTTTTGAAAAACCACTTTTTGCACTTGTGTTAGTGTTGAAAAACTGCTTTTCGCACTTGTGTTGGTGCAGGAAACCACTTTTGCACTTGTATTAGTGTGGAAAAAACACTTTTTGCACTTGTGATGGTGTTGAAAAACCACTTTTCGCACTTGTGTTAGTGTTGAAAAAACACATTTCGCACTTGTGTTCGTGTTGAAAAACCACTTTTCGCACTTGTGTTGGTGCAGGAAACTACTTTTGCACTTGTATTAGTGTGGAAAAACCACTTTTCGCACTTGTGTTAATGTTGAAAAACCTCTTTTCGCACTTGTGTTAATGTTGAAAAACCACTTTTCGCACTTGTGTTGGTGCAGGAAACCACTTTTGCACTTGTATTAGTGTGGAAAAAACACTTTTTGCACTTGTGATAGTGTTGAAAAACCACATTTCGCACTTGTGTTAGTGTTGAAAAACCACTTTTCGCACTTGTGTTGGTGCAGGAAACCACTTTTGCACTTGTGTTAGTGTGGAAAAACCACTTTTCACACTTGTGTTAGTGTTGAAAAACCACTTTTCGCACTTGTATTAGTGTGGAAAAAACACTTTTTGCACTTGTGATAGTGTTGAAAAACCACTTTTCGCACTTGTGTTAGTGTTGAAAAACCACTTTTCGCACTTGTGTTGGTGCAGGAAACCACTTTTGCACTTGTATTAGTGTGGAAAAACCACTTTTCGCACTTGTGTTAGTGTTGAAAAACCACTTTTCGCACTTGTGTTGGTGCAGGGAACCACTTTTGCACTTGTATTAGTGTGGAAAAACCACTTTTCGCACTTGTGTTAGTGTTGAAAAACCACTTTTCGCACTTGTGTTAGTGTTGAAAAACCACTTTTCGCACTTGTGTTGGTGCAGGAAACCACTTTTGCACTTGTATTAGTGTGGAAAAACCACTTTTCGCACTTGTGTTAGTGTTGAAAAACCACTTTTTGCACTTGTGTTAGTGTTGAAAAACCACTTTTCGCACTTGTGTTGGTGCAGGAAACCACTTTTGCACTTGTATTAGTGTGGAAAAACCACTTTTCGCACTTGTGTTAGTGTTGAAAAACCACTTTTCGCACTTGTGTTAGTGTTGAAAAACCACTTTTCGCACTTGCGTTGGTGCAGGAAACCACTTTTGCACTTGTATTAGTGTGGAAAAAACACTTTTTGCACTTGTGATAGTGTTGAAAAACGACTTTTCGCACTTGTGTTAGTGTTGAAAAACCACTTTTCGCACTTGTGTTGGTGCAGGAAACCACTTTTGCACTTGTGTTAGTGTGGAAAAACCACTTTTCACACTTGTGTTAGTGTTGAAAAACCACTTTTCGCACTTGTATTAGTGTGGAAAAAACACTTTTTGCACTTGTGATAGTGTTGAAAAACCACTTTTCGCACTTGTGTTAGTGTGGAATAAACACTTTCCGCACTTGTGTTAGTTTTGAAAACCCACTTTTCGCACTTGTGTTAGTGTTGAAAAACCACTTTTCGCACTTGTGTTGGTGCAGGAAACCACTTTTGCACTTGTATTAGTGTGGCAAAACCACTTTTCGCACTTGTGTTAGTGTTGAAAAACCACTTTTCGCACTTGTGTTAGTGTTGAAAAACCACTTTTCGCACTTGTGTTGGTGCAGGAAACCACTTTTGCACTTGTATTAGTGTGGAAAAAACACTTTTTACACTTGTGATAGTGTTGAAAAACCACTTTTCGCACTTGTGTTAGTGTTGAAAACCCACTTTTCGCACTTGTGTTAGTGTTGAAAAACCACTTTTCGCACTTGTGTTGGTGTGGAAAAAACACTTTTTGCACTTGTGATAGTGTTGAAAAACCACTTTTCGCACTTGTGTTAGTGTTGAAAAACCACTTTTCGCACTTGTGTTGGTGAAGGAAACCACTTTTGCACTTGTATTAGTGTGGAAAAACCACTTTTCGCACTTGTGATAGTGTTGAAGAACCACTTTTCGCACTTGTTTTAGTGTTGAAAAACCACTTTTTGCACTTGTGTTGGTGCAGGAAACCACTTTTGCACTTGTATTAGTGTGGAAAAAACACTTTTTGCACTTGTGTTAGTGTTGGAAAACCACTTTTCGCACTTGTGTTAGTGTTGAAAAAACACTTTTCGCACTTATGTTGGTGCAGGAAACCACTTTTGCACTTGTATTAGTGTGGAAAACCACTTTTCGCACATGTGTTAGTGTTGAAAAACAACTTTTCGCACTTGTGTTGGTGTTGAAAAACCACTTTTCGCACTTGTGTTGGTGCAGGAAACCACTTTTGCACTTGTATTAGTGTGGAAAAAACACTTTTCGCAATTGTGTTAGTGTTGAAAAACCACTTTTTGCACTTGTGTTAGTGTTGAAAAACCACTTTTCGCACTTGTGTTGGTGCAGGAAACCACTTTTGCACTTGTATTAGTGTGGAAAAAACACTTTTTGCACTTGTGATAGTGTTGAAAAACCACTTTTCGCACTTGTGTTAGTGTTGAAAAACCACTTTTCGCACTTGTGTTAGTGTTGAAAAACCACTTTTCGCACTTGTGTTAGTGTTGAAAAACCACTTTTCGCACTTGTGTTGGTGCAGGAAACCACTTTTGCACTTGTATTAGTGTGGAAAAAACACTTTTTGCACTTGTGTTAATGTTGAAAACCCACTTTTCGCACTTGTGTTAGTGTTGAAAAACCACTTTTCGCACTTGTGTTGGTGTAGGAAACCACTTTTGCACTTGTATTAGTGTGGCAAAACCACTTTTCGCACTTGTGTTAGTGTTGAAAAACCACTTTTCGCACTTGTGTTAGTGTTGAAAAACCACTTTTCGCACTTGTGTTGGTGCAGGAAACCACTTTTGCACTTGTATTAGTGTGGAAAAAACACTTTTTACACTTGTGATAGTGTTGAAAAACCACTTTTCACACTTGTGTTAGTGTTGAAAAACCACTTTTCGCACTTGTGTTAGTGTTGAAAAACCACTTTTCGCACTTGTGTTGGTGCAGGAAACCACTTTTGCACTTGTATTAGTGTGGAAAAAACACTTTTTGCACTTGTGATAGTGTTGAAAAACCACTTTTCGCACTTGTGTTAGTGTTGAAAAACCACTTTTAGCACTTGTGTTGGTGAAGGAAACCACTTTTGCACTTGTATTAGTGTGGAAAAACCACTTTTCTCACTTGTGTTAGTGTTGAAAAACCACTTTTTGCACTTGTGTTAGTGTTGAAAAACCGCTTTTCGCACTTGTGTTGGTGCAGGAAACCACTTTTGCACTTGTATTAGTGTGGAAAAAACACTTTTTGCACTTGTGATGGTGTTGAAAAACCACTTTTCGCACTTGTGTTAGTGTTGAAAAAATACATTTCGCACTTGTGTTTGTGTTGAAAAACCACTTTTCGCACTTGTGTTGGTGCAGGAAACCACTTTTGCACTTGTAATAGTGTGGAAAAAACACTTTTTGCACTTGTGATAGTGTTGAAAAACCACTTTTCGCACTTGTGTTAGTGTTGAAAAACCACTTTTCGCACTTGTGTTCATGTTGAAAAACCACTTTTCGCACTTGTGTTGGTGCAGGAAACTACTTTTGCACTTGTATTAGTGTGGAAAAACCACTTTTCGCACTTGTGTTAATGTTGAAAAACCCCTTTTCACACTTGTGTTAATGTTGAAAAACCACTTTTCGCACTTGTGTTGGTGCAGGAAACCACTTTTGCACTTGTATTAGTGTGGAAAAAACACTTTTTGCACTTGTGATAGTGTTGAAAAACCACATTTCGCACTTGTGTTAGTGTTGAAAAACCACTTTTCGCACTTGTGTTGGTGCAGGAAACCACTTTTGCACTTGTATTAGTGTGGAAAAACCACTTTTCGCACTTGTATTAGTGTGGAAAAAACACTTTTTGCACTTGTGATAGTGTTGAAAAACCACTTTTCGCACTTGTGTTAGTGTTGAAAAACCACTTTTCGCACCTGTGTTGGTGCAGGAAACCACTTTTGCACTTGTATTAGTGTGGAAAAAACACTTTTTGCACTTGTGATAGTGTTGAAAAACCACTTTTCGCACTTGTGTTAGTGTTGAAAAACCACTTTTCGCACTTGTGTTAGTGTTGAAAAACGACTTTTCGCACTTGTGTTAGTGTTGAAAAACCACTTTTCGCACTTGTGTTGGTGCAGGAAACCACTTTTGCACTTGTATTAGTGTGGAAAAAACACTTTTCGCACTTGTGTTAGTGTTGAAAACCCACTTTTCGCACTTGTGTTAGTGTTGAAAAACCACTTTTCGCACTTGTGTTGGTGCAGGAAACCACTTTTGCACTTGTATTAGTGTGGCAAAACCACTTTTCGCACTTGTGTTAGTGTTGAAAAACCACTTTTCGCACTTGTGTTAGTGTTGAAAAACCACTTTTCGCACTTGTGTTGGTGCAGGAAACCACTTTTGCACTTGTATTAGTGTGGAAAAAACACTTTTTGCACTTGTGATAGTGTTGAAAAACCACTTTTCGCACTTGTGTTAGTGTTGAAAAACCACTTTTAGCACTTGTGTTGGTGAAGGAAACCACTTTTGCACTTGTATTAGTGTGGAAAAACCACTTTTCTCACTTGTGTTAGTTTTGAAAAACCACTTTTTGCACTTGTGTTAGTGTTGAAAAACTGCTTTTCGCACTTGTGTTGGTGCAGGAAACCACTTTTGCACTTGTATTAGTGTGGAAAAAACACTTTTTGCACTTGTGATGGTGTTGAAAAACCACTTTTCGCACTTGTGTTAGTGTTGAAAAAACACATTTCGCACTTGTGTTCGTGTTGAAAAACCACTTTTCGCACTTGTGTTGGTGCAGGAAACTACTTTTGCACTTGTATTAGTGTGGAAAAACCACTTTTCGCACTTGTGTTAATGTTGAAAAACCTCTTTTCGCACTTGTGTTAATGTTGAAAAACCACTTTTCGCACTTGTGTTGGTGCAGGAAACCACTTTTGCACTTGTATTAGTGTGGAAAAAACACTTTTTGCACTTGTGATAGTGTTGAAAAACCACATTTCGCACTTGTGTTAGTGTTGAAAAACCACTTTTCGCACTTGTGTTGGTGCAGGAAACCACTTTTGCACTTGTGTTAGTGTGGAAAAACCACTTTTCACACTTGTGTTAGTGTTGAAAAACCACTTTTCGCACTTGTATTAGTGTGGAAAAAACACTTTTTGCACTTGTGATAGTGTTGAAAAACCACTTTTCGCACTTGTGTTAGTGTTGAAAAACCACTTTTCGCACTTGTGTTGGTGCAGGAAACCACTTTTGCACTTGTATTAGTGTGGAAAAACCACTTTTCGCACTTGTGTTAGTGTTGAAAAACCACTTTTCGCACTTGTGTTGGTGCAGGGAACCACTTTTGCACTTGTATTAGTGTGGAAAAACCACTTTTCGCACTTGTGTTAGTGTTGAAAAACCACTTTTCGCACTTGTGTTAGTGTTGAAAAACCACTTTTCGCACTTGTGTTGGTGCAGGAAACCACTTTTGCACTTGTATTAGTGTGGAAAAACCACTTTTCGCACTTGTGTTAGTGTTGAAAAACCACTTTTTGCACTTGTGTTAGTGTTGAAAAACCACTTTTTGCACTTGTGTTGGTGCAGGAAACCACTTTTGCACTTGTATTAGTGTGGAAAAACCACTTTTCGCACTTGTGTTAGTGTTGAAAAACCACTTTTCGCACTTGTGTTAGTGTTGAAAAACCACTTTTCGCACTTGCGTTGGTGCAGGAAACCACTTTTGCACTTGTATTAGTGTGGAAAAAACACTTTTTGCACTTGTGATAGTGTTGAAAAACGACTTTTCGCACTTGTGTTAGTGTTGAAAAACCACTTTTCGCACTTGTGTTGGTGCAGGAAACCACTTTTGCACGTGTATTAATGTGGAAAAACCACTTTTCGCACTTGTGTTAGTGTTGAAAAACCACTTTTCGCACTTGTGTTAGTGTTGAAAAACCACTTTTCGCACTTGTGTTACTGTTGAAAAACCACTTTTCGCACTTGTGTTGGTGCAGGAAACCACTTTTGCACTTGTATTAGTGTGGAAAAAACACTTTTTACCTTCGCAAAAGCGGAAGGTTATGTTTTGATCGCTGTGTATTTATTTGTATGTCTGTGTGTGTGTGTGTGTGTGTGTATGTTATTCGCATAACTCAAAAAGTATTCAACCGAATTGCATGAAATTTGGTGGGATGATTGGTTATTATACGGGACACATTTGATTAGATTTTGGGAGCAATCGGGTCAAAGGTCAGGGGGGTCACGACCTTGCAAAATGTGCGTTTTTTGTCATAACTCGGTCAATTCTTATCCGATTTGCATGAAATCAGCACCAAACTGTTCACTGTTCTGTTCCCTACACTCCCATGCCAAGTACAGAACAGTAGCTGCGGCGAAGGTATGCGCTCTACCGAGTGCCCGTTCTAGTTGCACTTGTGATAGTGTTGAAAAACCACTTTTCGCACTTGTGTTAGTGTTGAAAAACCACTTTTCGCACTTGTGTTAGTGTTGAAAAACCACTTTTCGCACTTGTGTTGGTGCAGGAAACCACTTTTGCACTTGTATTAGTGTGGAAAAAACACTATTCGCACTTGTGTTTGTGTTGAAAAACCACTTTTCGCACTTGTGTTAGTGTTGAAAAACCACTTTTCGCACTTGCGTTGGTGCAGGAAACCACTTTTGCACTTGTATTAGTGTGGAAAAAACACTTTTTGCACTTGTGATAGTGTTGAAAAACCACTTTTCGCACTTGTGTTAGTGTTGAAAAACCACTTTTCGCACTTGCGTTGGTGCAGGAAACCACTTTTGCACTTGTATTAGTGTGGAAAAACCACTTTTTGCACTTGTGATAGTGTTGAAAAACCACTTTTCGCACTTGTGTTATTGTTGAAAAACCACTTTTTGCACTTGTGTTAGTGTTGAAAAACCACTTTTCGCACTTGTGTTGGTGCAGGAAACCACTTTTGCACTTGTATTAGTGTGTAAAAAACACTTTTTGCACTTGTGATAGTGTTGAAAAACCACTTTTCGCACTTGTGTTAGTGTTGAAAAACCACTTTTCGCACTTGTGTTAGTGTTGACAAACCACTTTTCGCACTTGTGTTGGTGCAGGAAAATCACTTTTGCACTTGTATTAGTGTGGAAAAAACACTTTTTGCACTTGTGATAGTGTTGAAAAACCACTTTTCGCACTTGTGTTAGTGTTGAAAAACCACTTTTCGCACTTGTGTTGGTGCAGGAAACCACTTTTACACTTGTATTAGTGTGGAAAAAACACTTTTTGCACTTGTGATAGTGTTGAAAAAGCACTTTTCGCACTTGTGTTAGTGTTGAAAAACCACTTTTCGCACTTGTGTTGGTGCAGGAAATCACTTTTGCACTTGTACTAGTGTGGAAAAAATACTTTTTGCACTTGTGATAGTGTTGAAAAACTACTTTTCGCACTTGTGTTAGTGTTGAAAAACCACTTTTCGCACTTGTGTTGGTGCAGGAAATCACTTTTGCACTTGTACTAGTGTGGAAAAAACACTTTTTGCACTTGTGATAGTGTTGAAAAACCACTTTTCGCACTTGTGTTAGTGTTGAAAAACCACTTTTCGCACTTGTGTTGGTGCAGGAAACCACTTTTGCACTTGTATTGGTGTGGAAAAAACACTTTTCACACTTGTGTTAGTGTTGAAAACCCACTTTTCACACTTGTGTTAGTGTTGAAAAACCACTTTTCGCACTTGTGTTGGTGCAGGAAACCACTTTTACACTTGTATTAGTGTGGAAAAAAATTTTTTTGCACTTGTGATAGTGTTGAAAAACCACTTTTCGCACTTGTGTTAGTGTTGAAAAACCACTTTTCGCACTTGTGTTGGTGAAGGAAACCACTTTTGCACTTGTATTAGTGTGGAAAAACCACTTTTCGCACTTGTGATAGTGTTGAAGAACCACTTTTCGCACTTGTGTTAGTGTTGAAAAACCACTTTTCGCACTTGTGTTGGTGCAGGGAACCACTTTTGCACTTGTATTAGTGTGGAAAAAACACTTTTTGCACTTGTGATAGTGTTGAAAAACCACTTTTCGCACTTGTGTTAGTGTTGGAAAACCACTTTTCGCACTTGTGTTAGTGTTGAAAAACCACTTTTCGCACTTGTGTTGGTGCAGGAAACCACTTTTGCACTTGTATTAGTGTGGAAAAACCACTTTTTGCACTTGTGTTAGTGTTGAAAAACCACTTTTCGCACTTGTGTTAGTGTTGAAAAACCACTTTTCGCACTTGTGTTGGTGCAGGAAACCACTTTTGCACTTGTATTAGTGTGGAAAAAACACTTTTTGCACTTGCGATAGTGTTGAAAAACCACTTTCCGCACTTGTGTTAGTGTTGAAAAACCACTTTTCGCACTTGTGTTGGTGCAGGAAATCACTTTTGCACTTGTATTAGTGTGGAAAAAACACTTTTTGCACTTGTGATAGTGTTGAAAAACAACTTTTCGCACTTGTGTTGGTGTTGAAAAACCACTTTTCGCACTTGTGTTGGTGCAGGAAACCACTTTTGCACTTGTATTAGTGTGGAAAAAACACTTTTCGCAATTGTGTTAGTGTTGAAAAAACACTTTTCGCACTTGTGTTAGTGTTGAAAAACCACTTTTCACACTTGTGTTGGTGCAGGAAACCACCTTTGCACTTGTATTAGTGTGGAAAAAACACTTTTTGCACTTGTGATAGTGTTGAAATACCACTTTTCACACTTGTGTTAGTGTTGAAAAACCACTTTTCGCACTTGTGTTAGTGTTGAAAAACCACTTTTCGCACTTGTGTTAGTGTTGAAAAACCACTTTTCGCACTTGTGTTGGTGCAGGAAACCACTTTTGCACTTGTATTAGTGTGGAAAAAACACTTTTCGCACTTGTGTTAGTGTTGAAAAAACACATTTCGCACTTGTGTTCGTGTTGAAAAACCACTTTTCGCACTTGTGTTGGTGCAGGAAACTACTTTTGCACTTGTATTAGTGTGGAAAAACCACTTTTCGCACTTGTGTTAATGTTGAAAAACCTCTTTTCGCACTTGTGTTAATGTTGAAAAACCACTTTTCGCACTTGTGTTGGTGCAGGAAACCACTTTTGCACTTGTATTAGTGTGGAAAAAACACTTTTTGCACTTGTGATAGTGTTGAAAAACCACATTTCGCACTTGTGTTAGTGTTGAAAAACCACTTTTCGCACTTGTGTTGGTGCAGGAAACCACTTTTGCACTTGTGTTAGTGTGGAAAAACCACTTTTCACACTTGTGTTAGTGTTGAAAAACCACTTTTCGCACTTGTATTAGTGTGGAAAAAACACTTTTTGCACTTGTGATAGTGTTGAAAAACCACTTTTCGCACTTGTGTTAGTGTTGAAAAACCACTTTTCGCACTTGTGTTGGTGCAGGAAACCACTTTTGCACTTGTATTAGTGTGGAAAAACCACTTTTCGCACTTGTGTTAGTGTTGAAAAACCACTTTTCGCACTTGTGTTGGTGCAGGGAACCACTTTTGCACTTGTATTAGTGTGGAAAAACCACTTTTCGCACTTGTGTTAGTGTTGAAAAACCACTTTTCGCACTTGTGTTAGTGTTGAAAAACCACTTTTCGCACTTGTGTTGGTGCAGGAAACCACTTTTGCACTTGTATTAGTGTGGAAAAACCACTTTTCGCACTTGTGTTAGTGTTGAAAAACCACTTTTTGCACTTGTGTTAGTGTTGAAAAACCACTTTTCGCACTTGTGTTGGTGCAGGAAACCACTTTTGCACTTGTATTAGTGTGGAAAAACCACTTTTCGCACTTGTGTTAGTGTTGAAAAACCACTTTTCGCACTTGTGTTAGTGTTGAAAAACCACTTTTCGCACTTGCGTTGGTGCAGGAAACCACTTTTGCACTTGTATTAGTGTGGAAAAAACACTTTTTGCACTTGTGATAGTGTTGAAAAACGACTTTTCGCACTTGTGTTAGTGTTGAAAAACCACTTTTCGCACTTGTGTTGGTGCAGGAAACCACTTTTGCACTTGTGTTAGTGTGGAAAAACCACTTTTCACACTTGTGTTAGTGTTGAAAAGCCACTTTTCGCACTTGTATTAGTGTGGAAAAAACACTTTTTGCACTTGTGATAGTGTTGAAAAACCACTTTTCGCACTTGTGTTAGTGTGGAATAAACACTTTCCGCACTTGTGTTAGTTTTGAAAACCCACTTTTCGCACTTGTGTTAGTGTTGAAAAACCACTTTTCGCACTTGTGTTGGTGCAGGAAACCACTTTTGCACTTGTATTAGTGTGGCAAAACCACTTTTCGCACTTGTGTTAGTGTTGAAAAACCACTTTTCGCACTTGTGTTAGTGTTGAAAAACCACTTTTCGCACTTGTGTTGGTGCAGGAAACCACTTTTGCACTTGTATTAGTGTGGAAAAAACACTTTTTACACTTGTGATAGTGTTGAAAAACCACTTTTCGCACTTGTGTTAGTGTTGAAAACCCACTTTTCGCACTTGTGTTAGTGTTGAAAAACCACTTTTCGCACTTGTGTTGGTGTGGAAAAAACACTTTTTGCACTTGTGATAGTGTTGAAAAACCACTTTTCGCACTTGTGTTAGTGTTGAAAAACCACTTTTCGCACTTGTGTTGGTGAAGGAAACCACTTTTGCACTTGTATTAGTGTGGAAAAACCACTTTTCGCACTTGTGATAGTGTTGAAGAACCACTTTTCGCACTTGTTTTAGTGTTGAAAAACCACTTTTTGCACTTGTGTTGGTGCAGGAAACCACTTTTGCACTTGTATTAGTGTGGAAAAAACACTTTTTGCACTTGTGTTAGTGTTGGAAAACCACTTTTCGCACTTGTGTTAGTGTTGAAAAAACACTTTTCGCACTTATGTTGGTGCAGGGAACCACTTTTGCACTTGTATTAGTGTGGAAAACCACTTTTCGCACATGTGTTAGTGTTGAAAAACAACTTTTCGCACTTGTGTTGGTGTTGAAAAACCACTTTTCGCACTTGTGTTGGTGCAGGAAACCACTTTTGCACTTGTATTAGTGTGGAAAAAACACTTTTCGCAATTGTGTTAGTGTTGAAAAACCACTTTTTGCACTTGTGTTAGTGTTGAAAAACCACTTTTCGCACTTGTGTTGGTGCAGGAAACCACTTTTGCACTTGTATTAGTGTGGAAAAAACACTTTTTGCACTTGTGATAGTGTTGAAAAACCACTTTTCGCACTTGTGTTAGTGTTGAAAAACCACTTTTCGCACTTGTGTTAGTGTTGAAAAACCACTTTTCGCACTTGTGTTAGTGTTGAAAAACCACTTTTCGCACTTGTGTTGGTGCAGGAAACCACTTTTGCACTTGTATTAGTGTGGAAAAAACACTTTTTGCACTTGTGTTAATGTTGAAAACCCACTTTTCGCACTTGTGTTAGTGTTGAAAAACCACTTTTCGCACTTGTGTTGGTGTAGGAAACCACTTTTGCACTTGTATTAGTGTGGCAAAACCACTTTTCGCACTTGTGTTAGTGTTGAAAAACCACTTTTCGCACTTGTGTTAGTGTTGAAAAACCACTTTTCGCACTTGTGTTGGTGCAGGAAACCACTTTTGCACTTGTATTAGTGTGGAAAAAACACTTTTTACACTTGTGATAGTGTTGAAAAACCACTTTTCACACTTGTGTTAGTGTTGAAAAACCACTTTTCGCACTTGTGTTAGTGTTGAAAAACCACTTTTCGCACTTGTGTTGGTGCAGGAAACCACTTTTGCACTTGTATTAGTGTGGAAAAAACACTTTTTGCACTTGTGATAGTGTTGAAAAACCACTTTTCGCACTTGTGTTAGTGTTGAAAAACCACTTTTAGCACTTGTGTTGGTGAAGGAAACCACTTTTGCACTTGTATTAGTGTGGAAAAACCACTTTTCTCACTTGTGTTAGTGTTGAAAAACCACTTTTTGCACTTGTGTTAGTGTTGAAAAACCGCTTTTCGCACTTGTGTTGGTGCAGGAAACCACTTTTGCACTTGTAATAGTGTGGAAAAAACACTTTTTGCACTTGTGATAGTGTTGAAAAACCCACTTTTCGCACTTGTGTTAGTGTTGAAAAACCACTTTTCGCACTTGTGTTCATGTTGAAAAACCACTTTTCGCACTTGTGTTGGTGCAGGAAACTACTTTTGCACTTGTATTAGTGTGGAAAAACCACTTTTCGCACTTGTGTTAATGTTGAAAAACCCTTTTCACACTTGTGTTAATGTTGAAAAACCACTTTTCGCACTTGTGTTGGTGCAGGAAACCACTTTTGCACTTGTATTAGTGTGGAAAAAACACTTTTTGCACTTGTGATAGTGTTGAAAAACCACAATTCGCACTTGTGTTAGTGTTGAAAAACCACTTTTCGCACTTGTGTTGGTGCAGGAAACCACTTTTGCACTTGTATTAGTGTGGAAAAACCACTTTTCGCACTTGTATTAGTGTGGAAAAAACACTTTTTGCACTTGTGATAGTGTTGAAAAACCACTTTTCGCACTTGTGTTAGTGTTGAAAAACCACTTTTCGCACCTGTGTTGGTGCAGGAAACCACTTTTGCACTTGTATTAGTGTGGAAAAAACACTTTTTGCACTTGTGATAGTGTTGAAAAACCACTTTTCGCACTTGTGTTAGTGTTGAAAAACCACTTTTCGCACTTGTGTTAGTGTTGAAAAACGACTTTTCGCACTTGTGTTAGTGTTGAAAAACCACTTTTCGCACTTGTGTTGGTGCAGGAAACCACTTTTGCACTTGTATTAGTGTGGAAAAAACACTTTTCGCACATTGTGTTAGTGTTGAAAACACACTTTTCGCACTTGTGTTAGTGTTGAAAAACCACTTTTCGCACTTGTGTTGGTGCAGGAAACCACTTTTGCACTTGTATTAGTGTGGCAAAACCACTTTTCGCACTTGTGTTAGTGTTGAAAAACCACTTTTCGCACTTGTGTTAGTGTTGAAAAACCACTTTTTCGCACTTGTGTTGGTGCAGGAAACCACTTTTGCACTTGTATTAGTGTGGAAAAAAACACTTTTTACACTTGTGATAGTGTTGAAAAACCACTTTTCGCACTTGTGTTAGTGTTGAAAAACCACTTTTTGCACTTGTGTTAGTGTTGTAAAACCACTTTTCGCACTTGTGTTGGTGCAGGAAACCACTATTGCACTTGTATTAGTGTGGAAAAAACACTTTTTGCACTTGTGATAGTGTTGAAAAACCACTTTTCGCACTTGTGTTAGTGTTGAAAAACCACTTTTAGCACTTGTGTTGGTGAAGGAAACCACTTTTGCACTTGTATTAGTGTGGAAAAACCACTTTTCTCACTTGTGTTAGTTTTGAAAAACCACTTTTTGCACTTGTGTTAGTGTTGAAAAACTGCTTTTCGCACTTGTGTTGGTGCAGGAAACCACTTTTGCACTTGCATTAGTGTGGAAAAAACACTTTTTGCACTTGTGATGGTGTTGAAAAACCACTTTTCGCACTTGTGTTAGTGTTGAAAAAACACATTTCGCACTTGTGTTCGTGTTGAAAAACCACTTTTCGCACTTGTGTTGGTGCAGGAAACTACTTTTGCACTTGTATTAGTGTGGAAAAACCACTTTTCGCACTTGTGTTAATGTTGAAAAACCTCTTTTCGCACTTGTGTTAATGTTGAAAAACCACTTTTCGCACTTGTGTTGGTGCAGGAAACCACTTTTGCACTTGTATTAGTGTGGAAAAAACACTTTTTGCACTTGTGATAGTGTTGAAAAACCACATTTCGCACTTGTGTTAGTGTTGAAAAACCACTTTTCGCACTTGTGTTGGTGCAGGAAACCACTTTTGCACTTGTGTTAGTGTGGAAAAACCACTTTTCACACTTGTGTTAGTGTTGAAAAACCACTTTTCGCACTTGTATTAGTGTGGAAAAAACACTTTTTGCACTTGTGATAGTGTTGAAAAACCACTTTTCGCACTTGTGTTAGTGTTGAAAAACCACTTTTCGCACTTGTGTTGGTGCAGGAAACCACTTTTGCACTTGTATTAGTGTGGAAAAACCACTTTTCGCACTTGTGTTAGTGTTGAAAAACCACTTTTCGCACTTGTGTTGGTGCAGGGAACCACTTTTGCACTTGTATTAGTGTGGAAAAACCACTTTTCGCACTTGTGTTAGTGTTGAAAAACCACTTTTCGCACTTGTGTTAGTGTTGAAAAACCACTTTTCGCACTTGTGTTGGTGCAGGAAACCACTTTTGCACTTGTATTAGTGTGGAAAAACCACTTTTCGCACTTGTGTTAGTGTTGAAAAACCACTTTTTGCACTTGTGTTAGTGTTGAAAAACCACTTTTCGCACTTGTGTTGGTGCAGGAAACCACTTTTGCACTTGTATTAGTGTGGAAAAACCACTTTTCGCACTTGTGTTAGTGTTGAAAAACCACTTTTCGCACTTGTGTTAGTGTTGAAAAACCACTTTTCGCACTTGCGTTGGTGCAGGAAACCACTTTTGCACTTGTATTAGTGTGGAAAAAACACTTTTTGCACTTGTGATAGTGTTGAAAAACGACTTTTCGCACTTGTGTTAGTGTTGAAAAACCACTTTTCGCACTTGTGTTGGTGCAGGAAACCACTTTTGCACGTGTATTAATGTGGAAAAACCACTTTTCGCACTTGTGTTAGTGTTGAAAAACCACTTTTCGCACTTGTGTTAGTGTTGAAAAACCACTTTTCGCACTTGTGTTACTGTTGAAAAACCACTTTTCGCACTTGTGTTGGTGCAGGAAACCACTTTTGCACTTGTATTAGTGTGGAAAAAACACTTTTTACCTTCGCAAAAGCGGAAGGTTATGTTTTGATCGCTGTGTATTTATTTGTATGTCTGTGTGTGTGTGTGTGTGTGTGTATGTTATTCGCATAACTCAAAAAGTATTCAACCGAATTTCATGAAATTTGGTGGGATGATTGGTTATTATACGGGACACATTTGATTAGATTTTGGGAGCAATCGGGTCAAAGGTCAGGGGGGTCACGACCTTGCAAAATGTGCGTTTTTTGTCATAACTCGGTCAATTCTTATCCGATTTGCATGAAATCAGCACCAAACTGTTCACTGTTCTGTTCCCTACACTCCCATGCCAAGTACAGAACAGTAGCTGCGGCGAAGGTATGCGCTCTACCGAGTGCCCGTTCTAGTTGCACTTGTGATAGTGTTGAAAAACCACTTTTCGCACTTGTGTTAGTGTTGAAAAACCACTTTTCGCACTTGTGTTAGTGTTGAAAAACCACTTTTCGCACTTGTGTTGGTGCAGGAAACCACTTTTGCACTTGTATTAGTGTGGAAAAAACACTATTCGCACTTGTGTTTGTGTTGAAAAACCACTTTTCGCACTTGTGTTAGTGTTGAAAAACCACTTTTCGCACTTGCGTTGGTGCAGGAAACCACTTTTGCACTTGTATTAGTGTGGAAAAAACACTTTTTGCACTTGTGATAGTGTTGAAAAACCACTTTTCGCACTTGTGTTAGTGTTGAAAAACCACTTTTCGCACTTGCGTTGGTGCAGGAAACCACTTTTGCACTTGTATTAGTGTGGAAAAACCACTTTTTGCACTTGTGATAGTGTTGAAAAACCACTTTTCGCACTTGTGTTATTGTTGAAAAACCACTTTTTGCACTTGTGTTAGTGTTGAAAAACCACTTTTCGCACTTGTGTTGGTGCAGGAAACCACTTTTGCACTTGTATTAGTGTGGAAAAAACACTTTTTGCACTTGTGATAGTGTTGAAAAACCACTTTTCGCACTTGTGTTAGTGTTGAAAAACCACTTTTCGCACTTGTGTTAGTGTTGACAAACCACTTTTCGCACTTGTGTTGGTGCAGGAAAATCACTTTTGCACTTGTATTAGTGTGGAAAAAACACTTTTTGCACTTGTGATAGTGTTGAAAAACCACTTTTCGCACTTGTGTTAGTGTTGAAAAACCACTTTTCGCACTTGTGTTGGTGCAGGAAACCACTTTTACACTTGTATTAGTGTGGAAAAAACACTTTTTGCACTTGTGATAGTGTTGAAAAAGCACTTTTCGCACTTGTGTTAGTGTTGAAAAACCACTTTTCGCACTTGTGTTGGTGCAGGAAATCACTTTTGCACTTGTACTAGTGTGGAAAAAATACTTTTTGCACTTGTGATAGTGTTGAAAAACCACTTTTCGCACTTGTGTTAGTGTTGAAAAACCACTTTTCGCACTTGTGTTGGTGCAGGAAATCACTTTTGCACTTGTACTAGTGTGGAAAAAACACTTTTTGCACTTGTGATAGTGTTGAAAAACCACTTTTCGCACTTGTGTTAGTGTTGAAAAACCACTTTTCGCACTTGTGTTGGTGCAGGAAACCACTTTTGCACTTGTATTGGTGTGGAAAAAACACTTTTCACACTTGTGTTAGTGTTGAAAACCCACTTTTCACACTTGTGTTAGTGTTGAAAAACCACTTTTCGCACTTGTGTTGGTGCAGGAAACCACTTTTACACTTGTATTAGTGTGGAAAAAATTTTTTTTGCACTTGTGATAGTGTTGAAAAACCACTTTTCGCACTTGTGTTAGTGTTGAAAAACCACTTTTCGCACTTGTGTTGGTGAAGGAAACCACTTTTGCACTTGTATTAGTGTGGAAAAACCACTTTTCGCACTTGTGATAGTGTTGAAGAACCACTTTTCGCACTTGTGTTAGTGTTGAAAAACCACTTTTCGCACTTGTGTTGGTGCAGGGAACCACTTTTGCACTTGTATTAGTGTGGAAAAAACACTTTTTGCACTTGTGATAGTGTTGAAAAACCACTTTTCGCACTTGTGTTAGTGTTGGAAAACCACTTTTCGCACTTGTGTTAGTGTTGAAAAACCACTTTTCGCACTTGTGTTGGTGCAGGAAACCACTTTTGCACTTGTATTAGTGTGGAAAAACCACTTTTTGCACTTGTGTTAGTGTTGAAAAACCACTTTTCGCACTTGTGTTAGTGTTGAAAAACCACTTTTCGCACTTGTGTTGGTGCAGGAAACCACTTTTGCACTTGTATTAGTGTGGAAAAAACACTTTTTGCACTTGCGTTAGTGTTGAAAAACCACTTTCCGCACTTGTGTTAGTGTTGAAAAACCACTTTTCGCACTTGTGTTGGTGCAGGAAATCACTTTTGCACTTGTATTAGTGTGGAAAAAACACTTTTTGCACTTGTGATAGTGTTGAAAAACAACTTTTCGCACTTGTGTTGGTGTTGAAAAACCACTTTTCGCACTTGTGTTGGTGCAGGAAACCACTTTTGCACTTGTATTAGTGTGGAAAAAACACTTTTCGCAATTGTGTTAGTGTTGAAAAAACACTTTTCGCACTTGTGTTAGTGTTGAAAAACCACTTTTCACACTTGTGTTGGTGCAGGAAACCACCTTTGCACTTGTATTAGTGTGGAAAAAACACTTTTTGCACTTGTGATAGTGTTGAAATACCACTTTTCACACTTGTGTTAGTGTTGAAAAACCACTTTTCGCACTTGTGTTAGTGTTGAAAAACCACTTTTCGCACTTGTGTTAGTGTTGAAAAACCACTTTTCGCACTTGTGTTGGTGCAGGAAACCACTTTTGCACTTGTATTAGTGTGGAAAAAACACTTTTCGCACTTGTGTTAGTGTTGAAAAACCACTTTTCGCACTTGTGTAAGTGTTGAAAAACCACTTTTCGCACTTGTGTTGGTGCAGGAAACCACTTTTGCACTTGTATTAGTGTGGCAAAACCACTTTTCGCACTTGTGTTAGTGTTGAAAAACCACTTTTCGCACTTGTGTTAGTGTTGAAAAACCACTTTTCGCACTTGCGTTGGTGCAGGAAACCACTTTTGCACTTGTATTAGTGTGGAAAAAACACTTTTTGCACTTGTGATAGTGTTGAAAAACGACTTTTCGCACTTGTGTTAGTGTTGAAAAACCACTTTTCGCACTTGTGTTGGTGCAGGAAACCACTTTTGCACGTGTATTAATGTGGAAAACCACTTTTCGCACTTGTGTTAGTGTTGAAAAACCACTTTTTGCACTTGTGTTAGTGTTGAAAAACCACTTTTCGCACTTGTGTTAGTGTTGAAAAACCACTTTTCACACTTGTGTTGGTGCAGGAAACCACTTTTGCACTTGTATTAGTGTGGAAAAAACACTTTTTGCACTTGTGATAGTGTTGAAAAACCACTTTTCGCACTTGTGTTAGTGTTGAAAAACCACTTTTCGCACTTGTGTTAGTGTTGAAAAACCACTTTTCGCACTTGTGTTGGTGCAGGAAACCACTTTTGCACTTGTATTAGTGTGGAAAAAACACTATTCGCACTTGTGTTTGTGTTGAAAAACCACTTTTCGCACTTGTGTTAATGTTGAAAAACCACTTTTCGCACTTGCGTTGGTGCAGGAAACCACTTTTGCACTTGTATTAGTGTGGAAGAAACACTTTTTGCACTTGTGATAGTGTTGAAAAACCACTTTTCGCACTTGTGTTAGTGTTGAAAAACCACTTTTCGCACTTGCGTTGTTGCAGGGTACCACTTTTGCACTTGTATTAGTGTGGGAAAACCACTTTTTGCAGTTGTGATAGTGTTGAAAAACCACTTTTCGCACTTGTGTTATTGTTTAAAAACCACTTTTTGCACTTGTGTTAGTGTTGAAAAACCACTTTTCGCACTTGTGTTGGTGCAGGAAACCACTTTTGCACTTGTATTAGTGTGGAAAAAACACTTTTTGCACTTGGGATAGTGTTGAAAAACCACTTTTCGCACTTGTGTTAGTGTTGAAAAACCACTTTTCGCACTTGTGTTAGTGTTGACAAACCACTTTTTGCACTTGTGTTAGTGTTGAAAAACCACTTTTCGCACTTGTGTTGGTGCAGGAAAATCACTTTTGCACTTGTATTAGTGTGGAAAAAACACTTTTTGCACTTGTGATAGTGTTGAAAAACCACTTTTCGCACTTGTGTTAGTGTTCAAAAACCACTTTTCGCACTTGTGTTGGTGCAGGAAAATCACTTTTGCACTTGGGATAGTGTTGAAAAACCACTTTTCGCACTTGTGTTAGTGTTGAAAAACCACTTTTCGCACTTGTGTTATTGTTTAAAAACCACTTTTTGCACTTGTGTTAGTGTTGAAAAACCACTTTTCGCACTTGTGTTGGTGCAGGAAAATCACTTTTGCACTTGTATTAGTGTGGAAAAAACACTTTTTGCACTTGTGATAGTGTTGAAAAACCACTTTTCGCACTTGTGTTAGTGTTCAAAAACCACTTTTCGCACTTGTGTTGGTGCAGGAAACCACTTTTGCACTTGTATTGGTGTGGAAAAAACACTTTTCACACTTTTGTTAGTGTTGAAAACCCACTTTTCGCACTTGTGTTAGTGTTGAAAAACCACTTTTCGCACTTGTGTTGGTGCAGGAAACCACTTTTACACTTGTATTAGTGTGGAAAAAACACTTTTTGCACTTGTGATAGTGTTGAAAAAGCACTTTTCGCACTTGTGTTAGTGTTGAAAAACCACTTTTCGCACTTGTGTTGGTGCAGGAAATCACTTTTGCACTTGTACTAGTGTGGAAAAAACACTTTTTGCACTTGTGATAGTGTTGAAAAACCACTTTTCGCACTTGTGTTAGTGTTGAAAAACCACTTTTCGCACTTGTGTTGGTGCAGGAAACCACTTTTGCACTTGTATTGGTGTGGAAAAAACACTTTTCACACTTGTGTTAGTGTTGAAAACCCACTTTTCACACTTGTGTTAGTGTTGAAAAACCACTTTTCGCACTTGTGTTGGTGCAGGGAACCACTTTTGCACTTGTATTAGTGTGGAAAAACACTTTTTGCACTTGTGATAGTGTTGAAAAACCACTTTTCGCACTTGTGTTAGTGTTGGAAAACCACTTTTCGCACTTGTGTTAGTGTTGAAAAACCACTTTTCGCACTTGTGTTGGTGCAGGAAACCACTTTTGCACTTGTATTAGTGTGGAAAAAACACTTTTTGCACTTGCGATAGTGTTGAAAAACCACTTTCCGCACTTGTGTTAGTGTTGAAAAACCACTTTTCGCACTTGTGTTGGTGCAGGAAACCACTTTTGCACTTGTATTAGTGTGGAAAAAACACTTTTTGCACTTGTGATAGTGTTGAAAAACAACTTTTCGCACTTGTGTTGGTGTTGAAAAACCACTTTTCGCACTTGTGTTGGTGCAGGAAACCACTTTTGCACTTGTATTAGTGTGGAAAAAACACTTTTCGCAATTGTGTTAGTGTTGAAAAAACACTTTTCGTACTTGTGTTAGTGTTGAAAAACCACTTTTCACACTTGTGTTGGTGCAGGAAACCACTTTTGCACTTGTATTAGTGTGGAAAAAACACTTTTTGCACTTGTGTTAGTGTTGAAAAACCACTTTTCGCACTTGTGTTGGTGCAGGAAACCACTTTTGCACTTGTATTAGTGTGGAAAAAACACTTTTTGAACTTGTGATAGTGTTGAAAAACCACTTTTCGCACTTGTGTTAGTGTTGAAAAACCACTTTTCGCACTTGTGTTAGTGTTGAAAAACCACTTTTCGCACTTGTGTTGGTGCAGGAAACCACTTTTGCACTTGTATTAGTGTGGAAAAAACACTATTCGCACTTGTGTTTGTGTTGAAAAACCACTTTTCGCACTTGTGTTAGTGTTGAAAAACCACTTTTCGCACTTGCGTTGGTGCAGGAAACCACTTTTGCACTTGTATTAGTGTGGAAAAAACACTTTTTGCACTTGTGATAGTGTTGAAAAACCACTTTTCGCACTTGTGTTAGTGTTGAAAAACCACTTTTCGCACTTGCGTTGTTGCAGGGTACCACTTTTGCACTTGTATTAGTGTGGAAAAACCACTTTTTGCAGTTATGATAGTGTTGAAAAACCACTTTTCGCACTTGTGTTATTGTTTAAAAACCACTTTTTGCACTTGTGTTAGTGTTGAAAAACCACTTTTCGCACTTGTGTTGGTGCAGGAAACCACTTTTGCACTTGTATTAGTGTGGAAAAAACACTTTTTGCACTTGTACTAGTGTGGAAAAAACACTTTTTGCACTTGTGATAGTGTTGAAAAACCACTTTTCGCACTTGTGTTAGTGTTGAAAAACCACTTTTCGCACTTGTGTTGGTGCAGGAAACCACTTTTGCACTTGTATTGGTGTGGAAAAAACACTTTTCACACTTGTGTTAGTGTTGAAAACCCACTTTTCACACTTGTGTTAGTGTTGAAAAACCACTTTTCGCACTTGTGTTGGTGCAGGGAACCACTTTTGCACTTGTATTAGTGTGGAAAAACACTTTTTGCACTTGTGATAGTGTTGAAAAACCACTTTTCGCACTTGTGTTAGTGTTGGAAAACCACTTTTCGCACTTGTGTTAGTGTTGAAAAACCACTTTTCGCACTTGTGTTGGTGCAGGAAACCACTTCTGCACTTGTATTAGTGTGGAAAAAACACTTTTTGCACTTGTGATAGTGTTGAAAAACAACTTTTCGCACTTGTGTTGGTGTTGAAAAACCACTTTTCGCACTTGTGTTGGTGCAGGAAACCACTTTTGCACTTGTATTAGTGTGGAAAAAACACTTTTCGCAATTGTGTTAGTGTTGAAAAAACACTTTTCGTACTTGTGTTAGTGTTGAAAAACCACTTTTCACACTTGTGTTGGTGCAGGAAACCACTTTTGCACTTGTATTAGTGTGGAAAAAACACTTTTTGCACTTGTGTTAGTGTTGAAAAACCACTTTTCGCACTTGTGTTGGTGCAGGGAACCACTTTTGCACTTGTATTAGTGTGGAAAAAACACTTTTTGAACTTGTGATAGTGTTGAAAAACCACTTTTCGCACTTGTGTTAGTGTTGAAAAACCACTTTTCGCACTTGTGTTAGTGTTGAAAAACCACTTTTCGCACTTGTGTTGGTGCAGGAAACCACTTTTGCACTTGTATTAGTGTGGAAAAAACACTATTCGCACTTGTGTTTGTGTTGAAAAACCACTTTTCGCACTTGTGTTAGTGTTGAAAAACCACTTTTCGCACTTGCGTTGGTGCAGGAAACCACTTTTGCACTTGTATTAGTGTGGAAAAAACACTTTTTGCACTTGTGATAGTGTTGAAAAACCACTTTTCGCACTTGTGTTAGTGTTGAAAAACCACTTTTCGCACTTGCGTTGGTGCAGGAAACCACTTTTGCACTTGTATTAGTGTGGAAAAACCACTTTTTGCACTTGTGATAGTGTTGAAAAACCACTTTTCGCACTTGTGTTATTGTTGAAAAACCACTTTTTGCACTTGTGTTAGTGTTGAAAAACCACTTTTCGCACTTGTGTTGGTGCAGGAAACCACTTTTGCACTTGTATTAGTGTGGAAAAAACACTTTTTGCACTTGGGATAGTGTTGAAAAACCACTTTTCGCACTTGTGTTAGTGTTGAAAAACCACTTTTCGCACTTGTGTTAGTGTTGACAAACCACTTTTCGCACTTGTGTTGGTGCAGGAAAATCACTTTTGCACTTGTATTAGTGTGGAAAAAACACTTTTTGCACTTGTGATAGTGTTGAAAAACCACTTTTCGCACTTGTGTTAGTGTTCAAAAACCACTTTTTGCACTTGTGTTGGTGCAGGAAACCACTTTTGCACTTGTATTGGTGTGGAAAAAACACTTTTCACACTTTTGTTAGTGTTGAAAACCCACTTTTCGCACTTGTGTTAGTGTTGAAAAACCACTTTTCGCACTTGTGTTGGTGCAGGAAACCACTTTTACACTTGTATTAGTGTGGAAAAAACACTTTTTGCACTTGTGATAGTGTTGAAAAAGCACTTTTCGCACTTGTGTTAGTGTTGAAAAACCACTTTTCGCACTTGTGTTGGTGCAGGAAATCACTTTTGCACTTGTACTCGTGTGGAAAAAACACTTTTTGCACTTGTGATAGTGTTGAAAAACCACTTTTCGCACTTGTGTTAGTGTTGAAAAACCACTTTTCGCACTTGTGTTGGTGCAGGAAACCACTTTTGCACTTGTATTGGTGTGGAAAAAACACTTTTCACACTTGTGTTAGTGTTGAAAACCCACTTTTCACACTTGTGTTAGTGTTGAAAAACCACTTTTCGCACTTGTGTTGGTGCAGGGAACCACTTTTGCACTTGTATTAGTGTGGAAAAAACACTTTTTGCACTTGTGATCGTGTTGAAAAACCACTTTTCGCACTTGTGTTAGTGTTGGAAAACCACTTTTCGCACTTGTGTTAGTGTTGAAAAACCACTTTTCGCACTTGTGTTGGTGCAGGAAACCACTTTTGCACTTGTATTAATGTGGAAAAACCACTTTTCGCACTTGTGTTAGTGTTGAAAAACCACTTTTCGCACTTGTGTTAGTGTTGAAAAACCACTTTTCGCACTTGTGTTGGTGCAGGAAACCACTTTTGCACTTGTATTAGTGTGGAAAAAACACTTTTTGCACTTGCGATAGTGTTGAAAAACCACTTTCCGCACTTGTGTTAGTGTTGAAAAACCACTTTTCGCACGTGTGTTGGTGCAGGAAACCACTTTTGCACTTGTATTAGTGTGGAAAAAACACTTTTTGCACTTGTGATAGTGTTGAAAAACAACTTTTCGCACTTGTGTTGGTGTTGAAAAACCACTTTTCCCACTTGTGTTGGTGCAGGAAACCACTTTTGCACTTGTATTAGTGTGGAAAAAACACTTTTCGCAATTGTGTTAGTGTTGAAAAAACACTTTTCGTACTTGTGTTAGTGTTGAAAAACCACTTTTCACACTTGTGTTGGTGCAGGAAACCACTTTTGCACTTGTATTAGTGTGGAAAAAACACTTTTTGCACTTGTGATAGTGTTGAAATACCACTTTTCGCACTTGTGTTAGTGTTGAAAAACCACTTTTCGCACTTGTGTTAGTGTTGAAAAACCACTTTTCGCACTTGTGTTAGTGTTGAAAAACCACTTTTCGCACTTGTGTTGGTGCAGGAAACCACTTTTGCACTTGTATTAGTGTGGAAAAAACACTTTTCGCACTTGTGTTAGTGTTGAAAAACCACTTTTCGCACTTGTGTTAGTGTTGAAAAACCACTTTTCGCACTTGTGTTGGTGCAGGAAACCACTTTTGCACTTGTATTAGTGTGGCAAAACCATTTTTCGCACTTGTGTTAGTGTTGAAAAACCACTTTTTGCACTTGTGTTAGTGTTGAAAAACCACTTTTCGCACTTGCGTTGGTGCAGGAAACCACTTTTGCACTTGTATTAGTGTGGAAAAAACACTTTTTGCACTTGTGATAGTGTTGAAAAACGACTTTTCGCACTTGTGTTAGTGTTGAAAAACCACTTTTCGCACTTGTGTTGGTGCAGGAAACCACTTTTGAACGTGTATTAATGTGGAAAAACCACTTTTCGCACTTGTGTTAGTGTTGAAAAACCACTTTTCGCACTTGTGTTGGTGCAGGAAACCACTTTTGCACTTGTATTAGTGTGGAAAAAACACTTTTTGCACTTGTGATAGTGTTGAAAAACCACTTTCCGCACTTGTGTTAGTGTTGAAAAACCACTTTTCGCACTTGTGTTGGTGCAGGAAACCACTTTTGCACTTGTATTAGTGTGGAAAAAACACTTTTTGCACTTGTGATAGTGTTGAAAAACAACTTTTCGCACTTGTGTTGGTGTTGAAAAACCACTTTTCGCACTTGTGTTGGTGCAGGAAACCACTTTTGCACTTGTATTAGTGTGGAAAAAACACTTTTCGCAATTGTGTTAGTGTTGAAAAAACACTTTTCGTACTTGTGTTAGTGTTGAAAAACCACTTTTCACACTTGTGTTGGTGCAGGAAACCACTTTTGCACTTGTATTAGTGTGGAAAAAACACTTTTTGCACTTGTGATAGTGTTGAAATACCACTTTTCGCACTTGTGTTAGTGTTGAAAAACCACTTTTCGCACTTGTGTTAGTGTTGAAAAACCACTTTTCGCACTTGTGTTAGTGTTGAAAAACCACTTTTCGCACTTGTGTTGGTGCAGGAAACCACTTTTGCACTTTTATTAGTGTGGAAAAAACACTTTTCGCACTTGTGTTAGTGTTGAAATACCACTTTTCGCACTTGTGTTAGTGTTGAAAAACCACTTTTCGCACTTGTGTTGGTGCAGGAAACCACTTTTGCACTTGTATTAGTGTGGCAAAACCACTTTTCGCACTTGTGTTAGTGTTGAAAAACCACTTTTCGCACTTGTGTTAGTGTTGAAAAACCACTTTTCGCACTTGCGTTGGTGCAGGAAACCACTTTTGCACTTGTATTAGTGTGGAAAAAACACTTTTTGCACTTGTGATAGTGTTGAAAAACGACTTTTCGCACTTGTGTTAGTGTTGAAAAACCACTTTTCGCACTTGTGTTGGTGCAGGAAACCACTTTTGCACGTGTATTAATGTGGAAAAACCACTTTTCGCACTTGTGTTAGTGTTGAAAAACCACTTTTCGCACTTGTGTTAGTGTTGAAAAACCACTTTTCGCACTTGTGTTAGTGTTGAAAAACCACTTTTCGCACTTGTGTTGGTGCAGGAAACCACTTTTGCACTTGTATTAGTGTGGAAAAAACACTTTTTGCCCTTGTGATAGTGTTGAAAAACCACTTTTCGCACTTGTGTTAGTGTTGAAAAACCACTTTTCGCACTTGTGTTAGTGTTGAAAAACCACTTTTCGCACTTGTGTTGGTGCAGGAAACCACTTTTGCACTTGTATTAGTGTGGAAAAAACACTATTCGCACTTGTGTTTGTGTTGAAAAACCACTTTTCGCACTTGTGTTAGTGTTGAAAAACCACTTTTCGCACTTGCGTTGGTGCAGGAAACCACTTTTGCACTTGTATTAGTGTGGAAAAAACACTTTTTGCACTTGTGATAGTGTTGAAAAACCACTTTTCGCACTTGTGTTAGTGTTGAAAAACCACTTTTCGCACTTGCGTTGGTGCAGGAAACCACTTTTGCACTTGTATTAGTGTGGAAAAACCACTTTTTGCACTTGTGATAGTGTTGAAAAACCACTTTTCGCACTTGTGTTATTGTTGAAAAACCACTTTTTGCACTTGTGTTAGTGTTGAAAAACCACTTTTCGCACTTGTGTTGGTGCAGGAAACCACTTTTGCACTTGTATTAGTGTGGAAAAAACACTTTTCGCAATTGTGTTAGTGTTGAAAAAACACTTCTCGCACTTGTGTTAGTGTTGAAAAACCACTTTTCACACTTGTGTTGGTGCAGGAAACCACTTTTGCACTTGTATTAGTGTGGAAAAAACACTTTTTGCACTTGTGATAGTGTTGAAATACCACTTTTCGCACTTGTGTTAGTGTTGAAAAACCACTTTTCGCACTTGTGTTAGTGTTGAAAAACCACTTTTCGCACTTGTGTTAGTGTTGAAAAACCAAATTTCGCACTTGTGTTGGTGCAGGAAACCACTTTTGCACTTGTATTAGTGTGGAAAAAACACTTTTCGCACTTGTGTTAGTGTTGAAAAACCACTTTTCGCACTTGTGTTAGTGTTGAAAAACCACTTTTCGCACTTGTGTTGGTGCAGGAAACCACTTTTGCACTTGTATTAGTGTGGCAAAACCACTTTTCGCACTTGTGTTAGTGTTGAAAAACCACTTTTCTCACTTGTGTTAGTGTTGAAAAACCACTTTTCGCACTTGTGTTGGTGCAGGAAACCACTTTTGCACGTGTATTAATGTGGAAAAACCACTTTTGCACGTGTATTAATGTGGAAAAACCACTTTTCGCACTTGTGTTAGTGTTGAAAAACCACTTTTCGCACTTGTGTTAGTGTTGAAAAACCACTTTTCGCACTTGTGTTAGTGTTGAAAAACCACTTTTCGCACTTGTGTTGGTGCAGGAAACCACTTTTGCACTTGTATTAGTGTGGAAAAAACACTTTTTGCACTTGTGATAGTGTTGAAAAACCACTTTTCGCACTTGTGTTAGTGTTGAAAAACCACTTTTCGCACTTGTGTTAGTGTTGAAAAACCACTTTTCGCACTTGTGTTGGTGCAGGAAACCACTTTTGCACTTGTATTAGTGTGGAAAAAACACTATTCGCACTTGTGTTTGTGTTGAAAAACCACTTTTCGCACTTGCGTTGGTGCAGGAAACCACTTTTGCACTTGTATTAGTGTGGAAAAAACACTTTTTGCACTTGTGATAGTGATGAAAAACCACTTTTCGCACTTGTGTTAGTGTTGAAAAACCACTTTTCGCACTTGCGTTGGTGCAGGAAACCACTTTTGCACTTGTATTAGTGTGGAAAAACCACTTTTTGCACTTGTGATAGTGTTGAAAAACCACTTTTCGCACTTGTGTTATTGTTGAAAAACCACTTTTTGCACTTGTGTTAGTGTTGAAAAACCACTTTTCGCACTTGTGTTGGTGCAGGAAACCACTTTTGCACTTGTATTAGTGTGGAAAAAACACTTTTTGCACTTGGGATAGTGTTGAAAAACCACTTTTCGCACTTGTGTTAGTGTTGAAAAACCACTTTTCGCACTTGTGTTAGTGTTGACAAACCACTTTTCGCACTTGTGTTGGTGCAGGAAAATCACTTTTGCACTTGTATTAGTGTGGAAAAAACACTTTTTGCACTTGTGATAGTGTTGAAAAACCACTTTTCGCACTTGTGTTAGTGTTCAAAAACCACTTTTCGCACTTGTGTTGGTGCAGGAAACCACTTTTGCACTTGTATTGGTGTGGAAAAAACACTTTTCACACTTTTGTTAGTGTTGAAAACCCACTTTTCACACTTGTGTTAGTGTTGAAAAACCACTTTTCGCACTTGTGTTGGTGCAGGAAACCACTTTTACACTTGTATTAGTGTGGAAAAAACACTTTTTGCACTTGTGATAGTGTTGAAAAAGCACTTTTCGCACTTGTGTTAGTGTTGAAAAACCACTTTTCGCACTTGTGTTGGTGCAGGAAATCACTTTTGCACTTGTACTAGTGTGGAAAAAACACTTTTTGCACTTGTGATAGTGTTGAAAAACCACTTTTCGCACTTGTGTTAGTGTTGAAAAACCACTTTTCGCACTTGTGTTGGTGCAGGAAACCACTTTTGCACTTGTATTGGTGTGGAAAAAACACTTTTCACACTTGTGTTAGTGTTGAAAACCCACTTTTCACACTTGTGTTAGTGTTGAAAAACCACTTTTCGCACTTGTGTTGGTGCAGGGAACCACTTTTGCACTTGTATTAGTGTGGAAAAAACACTTTTTGCACTTGTGATAGTGTTGAAAAACCACTTTTCGCACTTGTGTTAGTGTTGGAAAACCACTTTCGCACTTGTGTTAGTGTTGAAAAACCACTTTTCGCACTTGTGTTGGTGCAGGAAACCACTTTTGCACTTGTATTAGTGTGGAAAAACCACTTTTCGCACTTGTGTTAGTGTTGAAAAACCACTTTTCGCACTTGTGTTAGTGTTGAAAAACCACTTTTCGCACTTGTGTTGGTGCAGGAAACCACTTTTGCACTTGTATTACTGTGGAAAAAACACTTTTTGCACTTGCGATAGTGTTGAAAAACCACTTTCCGCACTTGTGTTAGTGTTGAAAAACCACTTTTCGCACTTGTGTTGGTGCAGGAAACCACTTTTGCACTTGTATTAGTGTGGAAAAAACACTTTTTGCACTTGTGATAGTGTTGAAAAACAACTTTTCGCACTTGTGTTGGTGTTGAAAAACCACTTTTCGCACTTGTGTTGGTGCAGGAAACCACTTTTGCACTTGTATTAGTGTGGAAAAAACACTTTTCGCAATTGTGTTAGTGTTGAAAAAACACTTTTCGTACTTGTGTTAGTGTTGAAAAACCACTTTTCACACTTGTGTTGGTGCAGGAAACCACTTTTGCACTTGTATTAGTGTGGAAAAAACACTTTTTGCACTTGTGATAGTGTTGAAATACCACTTTTCGCACTTGTGTTAGTGTTGAAAAACCACTTTTCGCACTTGTGTTAGTGTTGAAAAACCACTTTTCGCACTTGTGTTAGTGTTGAAAAACCACTTTTCGCACTTGTGTTGGTGCAGGAAACCACTTTTGCACTTGTATTAGTGTGGAAAAAACACTTTTCGCACTTGTGTTAGTGTTGAAAAACCACTTTTCGCACTTGTGTTAGTGTTGAAAAACCACTTTTCGCACTTGTGTTGGTGAAGGAAACCACTTTTGCACTTGTATTAGTGTGGAAAAAACACTTTTCGCGCTTGTGTTAGTGTTGAAAAACCACTTTTCGCACTTGTGTTAGTGTTGAAAAACCACTTTTCGCACTTGTGTTGGTGCAGGAAACCACTTTTGCACTTGTATTAGTGTGGCAAAACCACTTTTCGCACTTGTGTTAGTGTTGAAAAACCACTTTTCGCACTTGTGTTAGTGTTGAAAAACCACTTTTCGCACTTGCGTTGGTGCAGGAAACCACTTTTGCACTTGTATTAGTGTGAAAAAAACACTTTTTGCACTTGTGATAGTGTTGAAAAACGACTTTTCGCACTTGTGTTAGTGTTGAAAAACCACTTTTCGCACTTGTGTTGGTGCAGGAAACCACTTTTGCACGTGTATTAATGTGGAAAAACCACTTTTGCACGTGTATTAATGTGGAAAAACCACTTTTCGCACTTGTGTTAGTGTTGAAAAACCACTTTTCGCACTTGTGTTAGTGTTGAAAAACCACTTTTCGCACTTGTGTTAGTGTTGAAAAACCACTTTTCGCACTTGTGTTGGTGCAGGAAACCACTTTTGCACTTGTATTAATGTGGAAAAAACACTTTTTGCACTTGTGATAGTGTTGAAAAACCACTTTTCGCACTTGTGTTAGTGTTGAAAAACCACTTTTCGCACTTGTGTTAGTGTTGAAAAACCACTTTTCGCACTTGTGTTGGTGCAGGAAACCACTTTTGCACTTGTATTAGTGTGGAAAAAACACTATTCGCACTTGTGTTTGTGTTGAAAAACCACTTTTCGCACTTGCGTTGGTGCAGGAAACCACTTTTGCACTTGTATTAGTGTGGAAAAAACACTTTTTGCACTTGTGATAGTGATGAAAAACCACTTTTCGCACTTGTGTTAGTGTTGAAAAACCACTTTTCGCACTTGCGTTGGTGCAGGAAACCACTTTTGCACTTGTATTAGTGTGGAAAAACCACTTTTTGCACTTGTGATAGTGTTGAAAAACCACTTTTCGCACTTGTGTTATTGTTGAAAAACCACTTTTTGCACTTGTGTTAGTGTTGAAAAACCACTTTTCGCACTTGTGTTGGTGCAGGAAACCACTTTTGCACTTGTATTAGTGTGGAAAAAACACTTTTTGCACTTGGGATAGTGTTGAAAAACCACTTTTCGCACTTGTGTTAGTGTTGAAAAACCACTTTTCGCACTTGTGTTAGTGTTGACAAACCACTTTTCGCACTTGTGTTGGTGCAGGAAAATCACTTTTGCACTTGTATTAGTGTGGAAAAAACACTTTTTGCACTTGTGATAGTGTTGAAAAACCACTTTTCGCGCTTGTGTTAGTGTTCAAAAAACACTTTTCGCACTTGTGTTGGTGCAGGAAACCACTTTTGCACTTGTATTGGTGTGGAAAAAACACTTTTCACACTTTTGTTAGTGTTGAAAACCCACTTTTCACACTTGTGTTAGTGTTGAAAAACCACTTTTCGCACTTGTGTTGGTGCAGGAAACCACTTTTACACTTGTATTAGTGTGGAAAAAACACTTTTTGCACTGGTGATAGTGTTGAAAAAGCACTTTTCGCACTTGTGTTAGTGTTGAAAAACCACTTTTCGCACTTGTGTTGGTGCAGGAAATCACTTTTGCATTTGTACTAGTGTGGAAAAAACACTTTTTGCACTTGTGATAGTGTTGAAAAACCACTTTTCGCACTTGTGTTAGTGTTGAAAAACCACTTTTTGCACTTGTGTTGGTGCAGGAAACCACTTTTGCACTTGTATTGGTGTGGAAAAAACACTTTTCACACTTGTGTTAGTGTTGAAAACCCACTTTTCACACTTGTGTTAGTGTTGAAAAACCACTTTTCGCACTTGTGTTGGTGCAGGGAACCACTTTTGCACTTGTATTAGTGTGGAAAAAACACTTTTTGCACTTGTGATAGTGTTGAAAAACCACTTTTCGCACTTGTGTTAGTGTTGGAAAACCACTTTCGCACTTGTGTTAGTGTTGAAAAACCACTTTTCGCACTTGTGTTGGTGCAGGAAACCACTTTTGCACTTGTATTAGTGTGGAAAAACCACTTTTCGCACTTGTGTTAGTGTTGAAAAACCACTTTTCGCACTTGTGTTAGTGTTGAAAAACCACTTTTCGCACTTGTGTTGGTGCAGGAAACCACTTTTGCACTTGTATTACTGTGGAAAAAACACTTTTTGCACTTGCGATAGTGTTGAAAAACCACTTTCCGCACTTGTGTTAGTGTTGAAAAACCACTTTTCGCACTTGTGTTGGTGCAGGAAACCACTTTTGCACTTGTATTAGTGTGGAAAAAACACTTTTTGCACTTGTGATAGTGTTGAAAAACAACTTTTCGCACTTGTGTTGGTGTTGAAAAACCACTTTTCGCACTTGCGTTGGTGCAGGAAACCACTTTTGCACTTGTATTAGTGTGGAAAAAACACTTTTCGCAATTGTGTTAGTGTTGAAAAAACACTTTTCGTACTTGTGTTAGTGTTGAAAAACCACTTTTCACACTTGTGTTGGTGCAGGAAACCACTTTTGCACTTGTATTAGTGTGGAAAAAACACTTTTTGCACTTGTGATAGTGTTGAAATACCACTTTTCGCACTTGTGTTAGTGTTGAAAAACCACTTTTCGCACTTGTGTTAGTGTTGAAAAACCACTTTTCGCACTTGTGTTAGTGTTGAAAAACCACTTTTCGCACTTGTGTTGGTGCAGGAAACCACTTTTGCACTTGTATTAGTGTGGAAAAAACACTTTTCGCACTTGTGTTAGTGTTGAAAAACCACTTTTCGCACTTGTGTTAGTGTTGAAAAACCACTTTTCGCACTTGTGTTGGTGCAGGAAACCACTTTTGCACTTGTATTAGTGTGGCAAAACCACTTTTCGCACTGGTGTTAGTGTTGAAAAACCACTTTTCGCACTTGTGTTAGTGTTGAAAAACCACTTTTCGCACTTGCGTTGGTGCAGGAAACCACTTTTGCACTTGTATTAGTGTGGAAAAAACACTTTTTGCCCTTGTGATAGTGTTGAAAAACCACTTTTCGCACTTGTGTTAGTGTTGAAAAACCACTTTTCGCACTTGTGTTAGTGTTGAAAAACCACTTTTCGCACTTGTGTTGGTGCAGGAAACCACTTTTGCACTTGTATTAGTGTGGAAAAAACACTATTCGCACTTGTGTTTGTGTTGAAAAAACACTTTTCGCACTTGTGTTAGTGTTGAAAAACCACTTTTCGCACTTGCGTTGGTGCAGGAAACCACTTTTGCACTTGTATTAGTGTGGAAAAAACACTTTTTGCACTTGTGATAGTGTTGAAAAACCACTTTTCGCACTTGTGTTAGTGTTGAAAAACCACTTTTCGCACTTGCGTTGGTGCAGGAAACCACTTTTGCACTTGTATTAGTGTGGAAAAACCACTTTTTGCACTTGTGATAGTGTTGAAAAACCACTTTTCGCACTTGTGTTATTGTTGAAAAACCACTTTTTGCACTTGTGTTAGTGTTGAAAAACCACTTTTCGCACTTGTGTTGGTGCAGGAAACCACTTTTGCACTTGTATTAGTGTGGAAAAAACACTTTTTGCACTTGGGATAGTGTTGAAAAAACACTTTTCGCACTTGTGTTAGTGTTGAAAAACCACTTTTCGCACTTGTGTTAGTGTTGACAAACCACTTTTCGCACTTGTGTTGGTGCAGGAAAATCACTTTTGCACTTGTATTAGTGTGGAAAAAACACTTTTTGCACTTGTGATAGTGTTGAAAAACCACTTTTTGCACTTGTGTTAGTGTTCAAAAACCACTTTTCGCACTTGTGTTGGTGCAGGAAACCACTTTTGCACTTGTATTGGTGTGGAAAAAACACTTTTCACACTTTTGTTAGTGTTGAAAACCCACTTTTCGCACTTGTGTTAGTGTTGAAAAACCACTTTTCGCACTTGTGTTGGTGCAGGAAACCACTTTTACACTTGTATTAGTGTGGAAAAAACACTTTTTGCACTTGTGATAGTGTTGAAAAAGCACTTTTCGCACTTGTGTTAGTGTTGAAAAACCACTTTTCGCACTTGTGTTGGTGCAGGAAATCACTTTTGCACTTGTACTAGTGTGGAAAAAACACTTTTTGCACTTGTGATAGTGTTGAAAAACCACTTTTCGCACTTGTGTTAGTGTTGAAAAACCACTTTTCGCACTTGTGTTGGTGCAGGAAACCACTTTTGCACTTGTATTGGTGTGGAAAAAACACTTTTCACACTTGTGTTAGTGTTGAAAACCCACTTTTCACACTTGTGTTAGTGTTGAAAAACCACTTTTCGCACTTGTGTTGGTGCAGGAAACCACTTTTACACTTGTATTAGTGTGGAAAAAACACTTTTTGCACTTGTGATAGTGTTGAAAAACCACTTTTCGCACTTGTGTTAGTGTTGAAAAACCACTTTTCGCACTTGTGTTGGTGAAGGAAACCACTTTTGCACTTGCATTAGTGTGGAAAAACCACTTTTCGCACTTGTGATAGTGTTGAAGAACCACTTTTCGCACTTGTGTTAGTGTTGAAAAACCACTTTTCGCACTTGTGTTGGTGCAGGGAACCGCTTTTGCACTTGTATTAGTGTGGAAAAAACACTTTTTGCACTTGTGATAGTGTTGAAAAACCACTTTTCGCACTTGTGTTAGTGTTGGAAAACCACTTTTCGCACTTGTGTTAGTGTTGAAAAACCACTTTTCGCACTTGTGTTGGTGCAGGAAACCACTTTTGCACTTGTATTAGTGTGGAAAAACCACTTTTCGCACTTGTGTTAGTGTTGAAAAACCACTTTTCGCACTTGTGTTAGTGTTGAAAAACCACTTTTCGCACTTGTGTTGGTGCAGGAAACCACTTTTGCACTTGTATTAGTGTGGAAAAAACACTATTCGCACTTGTGTTTGTGTTGAAAAAACACTTTTCGCACTTGTGTTAGTGTTGAAAAACCACTTTTCGCACTTGCGTTGGTGCAGGAAACCACTTTTGCACTTGTATTAGTGTGGAAAAAACACTTTTTGCACTTGTGATAGTGTTGAAAAACCACTTTTCGCACTTGTGTTAGTGTTGAGAAACCACTTTTCGCACTTGCGTTGGTGCAGGAAACCACTTTTGCACTTGTATTAGTGTGGAAAAACCACTTTTTGCACTTGTGATAGTGTTGAAAAACCACTTTTCGCACTTGTGTTATTGTTGAAAAACCACTTTTTGCACTTGTGTTAGTGTTGAAAAACCACTTTTCGCACTTGTGTTGGTGCAGGAAACCACTTTTGCACTTGTATTAGTGTGGAAAAAACACTTTTTGCACTTGGGATAGTGTTGAAAAAACACTTTTCGCACTTGTGTTAGTGTTGAAAAACCACTTTTCGCACTTGTGTTAGTGTTGACAAACCACTTTTCGCACTTGTGTTGGTGCAGGAAAATCACTTTTGCACTTGTATTAGTGTGGAAAAAACACTTTTTGCACTTGTGATAGTGTTGAAAAACCACTTTTCGCACTTGTGTTAGTGTTCAAAAACCACTTTTCGCACTTGTGATAGTGTTGAAAAAGCACTTTTCGCACTTGTGTTAGTGTTGAAAAATCACTTTTCGCACTTGTGTTGGTGCAGGAAATCACTTTTGCACTTGTACTAGTGTGGAAAAAACACTTTTTGCACTTGTGATAGTGTTGAAAAACCACTTTTCGCACTTGTGTTAGTGTTGAAAAACCACTTTTCGCACTTGTGTTGGTGCAGGAAACCACTTTTGCACTTGTATTGGTGTGGAAAAAACACTTTTCGCACTTGTGTTAGTGTTGAAAACCCACTTTTCACACTTGTGTTAGTGTTGAAAAACCACTTTTCGCACTTGTTTTGGTGCAGGAAACCACTTTTACACTTGTATTAGTGTGGAAAAAACACTTTTTGCACTTGTGATAGTGTTGAAAAACCACTTTTCGCACTTGTGTTAGTGTTGAAAAACCACTTTTCGCACTTGTGTTGGTGAAGGAAACCACTTTTGCACTTGCATTAGTGTGGAAAAACCACTTTTCGCACTTGTGATAGTGTTGAAGAACCACTTTTCGCACTTGTGTTAGTGTTGAAAAACCACTTTTCGCACTTGTGTTGGTGCAGGGAACCGCTTTTGCACTTGTATTAGTGTGGAAAAAACACTTTTTGCACTTGTGATAGTGTTGAAAAACCACTTTTCGCACTTGTGTTAGTGTTGGAAAACCACTTTTCGCACTTGTGTTAGTGTTGAAAAACCACTTTTCGCACTTGTGTTGGTGCAGGAAACCACTTTTGCACTTGTATTAGTGTGGAAAAACCACTTTTCGCACTTGTGTTAGTGTTGAAAAACCACTTTTCGCACTTGCGTTGGTGCAGGAAACCACTTTTGCACTTGTATTAGTGTGGAAAAACCACTTTTTGCACTTGTGATAGTGTTGAAAAACCACTTTTCGCACTTGTGTTATTGTTGAAAAACCACTTTTTGCACTTGTGTTAGTGTTGAAAAACCACTTTTCGCACTTGTGTTGGTGCAGGAAACCACTTTTGCACTTGTATTAGTGTGGAAAAAAAACTTTTTGCACTTGGGATAGTGTTGAAAAAACACTTTTCGCACTTGTGTTAGTGTTGAAAAACCACTTTTCGCACTTGTGTTAGTGTTGACAAACCACTTTTCGCACTTGTGTTGGTGCAGGAAAATCACTTTTGCACTTGTATTAGTGTGGAAAAAACACTTTTTGCACTTGTGATAGTGTTGAAAAACCACTTTTCGCACTTGTGTTAGTGTTCAAAAACCACTTTTCGCACTTGTGTTGGTGCAGGAAACCACTTTTGCACTTGTATTGGTGTGGAAAAAACACTTTTCACACTTTTGTTAGTGTTGAAAACCCACTTTTCGCACTTGTGTTAGTGTTGAAAAACCACTTTTCGCACTTGTGTTGGTGCAGGAAACCACTTTTACACTTGTATTAGTGTGGAAAAAACACTTTTTGCACTTGTGATAGTGTTGAAAAAGCACTTTTCGCACTTGTGTTAGTGTTGAAAAACCACTTTTCGCACTTGTGTTGGTGCAGGAAATCACTTTTGCACTTGTACTAGTGTGGAAAAAACACTTTTTGCACTTGTGATAGTGTTGAAAAACCACTTTTCGCACTTGTGTTAGTGTTGAAAAACCACTTTTCGCACTTGTGTTGGTGCAGGAAACCACTTTTGCACTTGTATTGGTGTGGAAAAAACACTTTTCACACTTGTGTTAGTGTTGAAAACCCACTTTTCACACTTGTGTTAGTGTTGAAAAACCACTTTTCGCACTTGTGTTGGTGCAGGAAACCACTTTTACACTTGTATTAGTGTGGAAAAAACACTTTTTGCACTTGTGATAGTGTTGAAAAACCACTTTTCGCACTTGTGTTAGTGTTGAAAAACCACTTTTCGCACTTGTGTTGGTGAAGGAAACCACTTTTGCACTTGCATTAGTGTGGAAAAACCACTTTTCGCACTTGTGATAGTGTTGAAGAACCACTTTTCGCACTTGTGTTAGTGTTGAAAAACCACTTTTCGCACTTGTGTTGGTGCAGGGAACCGCTTTTGCACTTGTATTAGTGTGGAAAAAACACTTTTTGCACTTGTGATAGTGTTGAAAAACCACTTTTCGCACTTGTGTTAGTGTTGGAAAACCACTTTTCGCACTTGTGTTAGTGTTGAAAAACCACTTTTCGCACTTGTGTTGGTGCAGGAAACCACTTTTGCACTTGTATTAGTGTGGAAAAACCACTTTTCGCACTTGTGTTAGTGTTGAAAAACCACTTTTCGCACTTGCGTTGGTGCAGGAAACCACTTTTGCACTTGTATTAGTGTGGAAAAACCACTTTTTGCACTTGTGATAGTGTTGAAAAACCACTTTTCGCACTTGTGTTATTGTTGAAAAACCACTTTTTGCACTTGTGTTAGTGTTGAAAAACCACTTTTCGCACTTGTGTTGGTGCAGGAAACCACTTTTGCACTTGTATTAGTGTGGAAAAAAAACTTTTTGCACTTGGGATAGTGTTGAAAAAACACTTTTCGCACTTGTGTTAGTGTTGAAAAACCACTTTTCGCACTTGTGTTAGTGTTGACAAACCACTTTTCGCACTTGTGTTGGTGCAGGAAAATCACTTTTGCACTTGTATTAGTGTGGAAAAAACACTTTTTGCACTTGTGATAGTGTTGAAAAACCACTTTTCGCACTTGTGTTAGTGTTCAAAAACCACTTTTCGCACTTGTGTTGGTGCAGGAAACCACTTTTGCACTTGTATTGGTGTGGAAAAAACACTTTTCACACTTTTGTTAGTGTTGAAAACCCACTTTTCGCACTTGTGTTAGTGTTGAAAAACCACTTTTCGCACTTGTGTTGGTGCAGGAAACCACTTTTACACTTGTATTAGTGTGGAAAAAACACTTTTTGCACTTGTGATAGTGTTGAAAAAGCACTTTTCGCACTTGTGTTAGTGTTGAAAAACCACTTTTCGCACTTGTGTTGGTGCAGGAAATCACTTTTGCACTTGTACTAGTGTGGAAAAAACACTTTTTGCACTTGTGATAGTGTTGAAAAACCACTTTTCGCACTTGTGTTAGTGTTGAAAAACCACTTTTCGCACTTGTGTTGGTGCAGGAAACCACTTTTGCACTTGTATTGGTGTGGAAAAAACACTTTTCACACTTGTGTTAGTGTTGAAAACCCACTTTTCACACTTGTGTTAGTGTTGAAAAACCACTTTTCGCACTTGTGTTGGTGCAGGAAACCACTTTTACACTTGTATTAGTGTGGAAAAAACACTTTTTGCACTTGTGATAGTGTTGAAAAACCACTTTTCGCACTTGTGTTAGTGTTGAAAAACCACTTTTCGCACTTGTGTTGGTGAAGGAAACCACTTTTGCACTTGCATTAGTGTGGAAAAACCACTTTTCGCACTTGTGATAGTGTTGAAGAACCACTTTTCGCACTTGTGTTAGTGTTGAAAAACCACTTTTCGCACTTGTGTTGGTGCAGGGAACCGCTTTTGCACTTGTATTAGTGTGGAAAAAACACTTTTTGCACTTGTGATAGTGTTGAAAAACCACTTTTCGCACTTGTGTTAGTGTTGGAAAACCACTTTTCGCACTTGTGTTAGTGTTGAAAAACCACTTTTCGCACTTGTGTTGGTGCAGGAAACCACTTTTGCACTTGTATTAGTGTGGAAAAACCACTTTTCGCACTTGTGTTAGTGTTGAAAAACCACTTTTCGCACTTGTGTTAGTGTTGAAAAACCACTTTTCGCACTTGTGTTGGTGCAGGAAACCACTTTTGCACTTGTATTAGTGTGGAAAAAACACTATTCGCACTTGTGTTTGTGTTGAAAAAACACTTTTCGCACTTGTGTTAGTGTTGAAAAACCACTTTTCGCACTTGCGTTGGTGCAGGAAACCACTTTTGCACTTGTATTAGTGTGGAAAAAACACTTTTTGCACTTGTGATAGTGTTGAAAAACCACTTTTCGCACTTGTGTTAGTGTTGAAAAACCACTTTTCGCACTTGCGTTGGTGCAGGAAACCACTTTTGCACTTGTATTAGTGTGGAAAAACCACTTTTTGCACTTGTGATAGTGTTGAAAAACCACTTTTCGCACTTGTGTTATTGTTGAAAAACCACTTTTTGCACTTGTGTTAGTGTTGAAAAACCACTTTTCGCACTTGTGTTGGTGCAGGAAACCACTTTTGCACTTGTATTAGTGTGGAAAAAACACTTTTTGCACTTGGGATAGTGTTGAAAAACCACTTTTCGCACTTGTGTTAGTGTTGAAAAACCACTTTTCGCACTTGTGTTGGTGCAGGAAACCACTTTTGCACTTGTATTGGTGTGGAAAAACACTTTTCACACTTGTGTTAGTGTTGAAAACCCACTTTTCACACTTGTGTTAGTGTTGAAAAACCACTTTTCGCAATTGTGTTGGTGCAGGAAACCACTTTTACACTTGTATTAGTGTGGAAAAAACACTTTTTGCACTTGTGATAGTGTTGAAAAACCACTTTTCGCACTTGTGTTAGTGTTGAAAAACCACTTTTCGCACTTGTGTTGGTGAAGGAAACCACTTTTGCACTTGCATTAGTGTGGAAAAACCACTTTTCGCACTTGTGATAGTGTTGAAGAACCACTTTTCGCACTTGTGTTAGTGTTGAAAAACCACTTTTCGCACTTGTGTTGGTGCAGGGAACCGCTTTTGCACTTGTATTAGTGTGGAAAAAACACTTTTTGCACTTGTGATAGTGTTGAAAAACCACTTTTCGCACTTGTGTTAGTGTTGGAAAACCACTTTTCGCACTTGTGTTAGTGTTGAAAAACCACTTTTCGCACTTGTGTTAGTGTTGAAAAACCACTTTTCGCACTTGTGTTGGTGCAGGAAACCACTTTTGCACTTGTATTAGTGTGGAAAAAACACTTTTTGCACTTGTGATAGTGTTGAAAAACCACTTTTCGCACTTGTGTTAGTGTTGAAAAACCACTTTTCGCACTTGTGTTGGTGCAGGAAACCACTTTTGCACTTGTATTGGTGTGGAAAAACACTTTTCACACTTGTGTTAGTGTTGAAAACCCACTTTTCACACTTGTGTTAGTGTTGAAAAACCACTTTTCGCAATTGTGTTGGTGCAGGAAACCACTTTTACACTTGTATTAGTGTGGAAAAAACACTTTTTGCACTTGTGATAGTGTTGAAAAACCACTTTTCGCACTTGTGTTAGTGTTGAAAAACCACTTTTCGCACTTGTGTTGGTGAAGGAAACCACTTTTGCACTTGCATTAGTGTGGAAAAACCACTTTTCGCACTTGTGATAGTGTTGAAGAACCACTTTTCGCACTTGTGTTAGTGTTGAAAAACCACTTTTCGCACTTGTGTTGGTGCAGGGAACCGCTTTTGCACTTGTATTAGTGTGGAAAAAACACTTTTTGCACTTGTGATAGTGTTGAAAAACCACTTTTCGCACTTGTGTTAGTGTTGGAAAACCACTTTTCGCACTTGTGTTAGTGTTGAAAAACCACTTTTCGCACTTGTGTTGGTGCAGGAAACCACTTTTGCACTTGTATTAGTGTGGAAAAACCACTTTTCGCACTTGTGTTAGTGTTGAAAAACCACTTTTCGCACTTGTGTTAGTGTTGAAAAACCACTTTTCGCACTTGTGTTGGTGCAGGAAACCACTTTTGCACTTGTATTAGTGTGGAAAAAACACTTTTTGCACTTGCGATAGTGTTGAAAAACCACTTTCCGCACTTGTGTTAGTGTTGAAAAACCACTTTTCGCACTTGTGTTGGTGCAGGAAACCACTTTTGCACTTGTATTAGTGTGGAAAAAACACTTTTTGCACTTGTGATAGTGTTGAAAAACAACTTTTCGCACTTGTGTTGGTGTTGAAAAACCACTTTTCGCACTTGTGTTGGTGCAGGAAACCACTTTTGCACTTGTATTAGTGTGGAAAAAACACTTTTCGCAATTGTGTTAGTGTTGAAAAAACACTTTTCGCACTTGTGTTAGTGTTGAAAAACCACTTTTCACACTTGTGTTGGTGCAGGAAACAACTTTTGCACTTGTATTAGTGTGGAAAAAACACTTTTTGCACTTGTGATAGTGTTGAAATACCACTTTTCGCACTTGTGTTAGTGTTGAAAAACCACTTTTCGCACTTGTGTTAGTGTTGAAAAACCACTTTTCGCACTTGTGTTAGTGTTGAAAAACCTCTTTTCGCACTTGTGTTGGTGCAGGAAACCACTTTTGCACTTGTATTAGTGTGGAAAAAACACTTTTCGCACTTGTGTTAGTGTTGAAAAACCACTTTTCGCACTTGTTTTAGTGTTGAAAAACCACTTTTCGCACTTGCGTTGGTGCAGGAAACCACTTTTGCACTTGTATTAGTGTGGAAAAAACACTTTTTGCACTTGTGATAGTGTTGAAAAACCACTTTTCGCACTTGTGTTAGTGTTGAAAAACCACTTTTCGCACTTGCGTTGGTGCAGGAAACCACTTTTGCACTTGTATTAGTGTGGAAAAACCACTTTTTGCACTTGTGATAGTGTTGAAAAACCACTTTTCGCACTTGTGTTATTGTTGAAAAACCACTTTTTGCACTTGTGTTAGTGTTGAAAAACCACTTTTCGCACTTGTGTTGGTGCAGGAAACCACTTTTGCACTTGTATTAGTGTGGAGAAAACACTTTTTGCACTTGGGATAGTGTTGAAAAAACACTTTTCGCACTTGTGTTAGTGTTGAAAAACCACTTTTCGCTCTTGTGTTAGTGTTGACAAACCACTTTTCGCACTTGTGTTGGTGCAGGAAAATCACTTTTGCACTTGTATTAGTGTGGAAAAAACACTTTTTGCACTTGTGATAGTGTTGAAAAACCACTTTTCGCACTTGTGTTAGTGTTCAAAAACCACTTTTCGCACTTGTGATAGTGTTGAAAAAGCACTTTTCGCACTTGTGTTAGTGTTGAAAAACCACTTTTCGCACTTGTGTTGGTGCAGGAAATCACTTTTGCACTTGTACTAGTGTGGAAAAAACACTTTTTGCACTTGTGATAGTGTTGAAAAACCACTTTTCGCACTTGTGTTAGTGTTGAAAAACCACTTTTCGCACTTGTGTTGGTGCAGGAAACCACTTTTGCACTTGTATTGGTGTGGAAAAAACACTTTTCACACTTGTGTTAGTGTTGAAAACCCACTTTTCACACTTGTGTTAGTGTTGAAAAACCACTTTTCGCAATTGTGTTGGTGCAGGAAACCACTTTTACACTTGTATTAGTGTGGAAAAAACACTTTTTGCACTTGTGATAGTGTTGAAAAACCACTTTTCGCACTTGTGTTAGTGTTGAAAAACCACTTTTCGCACTTGTGTTGGTGAAGGAAACCACTTTTGCACTTGCATTAGTGTGGAAAAACCACTTTTCGCACTTGTGATAGTGTTGAAGAACCACTTTTCGCACTTGTGTTAGTGTTGAAAAACCACTTTTCGCACTTGTGTTGGTGCAGGGAACCGCTTTTGCACTTGTATTAGTGTGGAAAAAACACTTTTTGCACTTGTGATAGTGTTGAAAAACCACTTTTCGCACTTGTGTTAGTGTTGGAAAACCACTTTTCGCACTTGTGTTAGTGTTGAAAAACCACTTTTCGCACTTGTGTTTGTGCAGGAAACCACTTTTGCACTTGTATTAGTGTGGAAAAACCACTTTTCGCACTTGTGTTAGTGTTGAAAAACCACTTTTCGCACTTGTGTTAGTGTTGAAAAACCACTTTTCGCACTTGTGTTGGTGCAGGAAACCACTTTTGCACTTGTATTAGTGTGGAAAAAACACTTTTTGCACTTGCGATAGTGTTGAAAAACCACTTTCCGCACTTGTGTTAGTGTTGAAAAACCACTTTTCGCACTTGTGTTGGTGCAGGAAACCACTTTTGCACTTGTATTAGTGTGGAAAAAACACTTTTTGCACTTGTGATAGTGTTGAAAAACAACTTTTCGCACTTGTGTTGGTGTTGAAAAACCACTTTTCGCACTTGTGTTGGTGCAGGAAACCACTTTTGCACTTGTATTAGTGTGGAAAAAACACTTTTCGCAATTGTGTTAGTGTTGAAAAAACACTTTTCGCACTTGTGTTAGTGTTGAAAAACCACTTTTCACACTTGTGTTGGTGCAGGAAACCACTTTTGCACTTGTATTAGTGTGGAAAAAACACTTTTTGCACTTGTGATAGTGTTGAAATACCACTTTTCGCACTTGTGTTAGTGTTGAAAAACCACTTTTCGCACTTGTGTTAGTGTTGAAAAACCACTTTTCGCACTTGTGTTAGTGTTGAAAAACCTCTTTTCGCACTTGTGTTGGTGCAGGAAACCACTTTTGCACTTGTATTAGTGTGGAAAAAACACTTTTCGCACTTGTGTTAGTGTTGAAAAACCACTTTTCGCACTTGCTTTAGTGTTGAAAAACCACTTTTCGCACTTGTGTTGGTGCAGGAAACCACTTTTGCACTTGTATTAGTGTGGCAAAACAACTTTTCGCACTTGTGTTAGTGTTGAAAAACCACTTTTCGCACTTGTGTTAGTGTTGAAAAACCACTTTTCGCACTTGTGTTGGTGCAGGAAACCACTTTTGCACTTGTATTAGTGTAGAAAAAACACTTTTTACACTTGTGATAGTGTTGAAAACCACTTTTCGCACTTGTGTTAGTGTTGAAAAACCACTTTTCGCACTTGTGTTAGTGTTGAAAAACCACTTTTCGCACTTGTGTTGGTGCAGGAAACCACTTTTGCACTTGTATTAGTGTGGAAAAAACACTTTTTGCACTTGTGATAGTGTTGAAAAACCACTTTTCGCACTTGTGTTAGTGTTGAAAAACCACTTTTAGCACTTGTGTTGGTGAAGGAAACCACTTTTGCACTTGTATTAGTGTGGAAAAAACACTTTTCTCACTTGTGTTAGTGTTGAAAAACCACTTTTTGCACTTGTGTTAGTGTTGAAAAACCGCTTTTCGCACTTGTGTTGGTGCAGGAAACCACTTTTGCACTTGTATTAGTGTGGAAAAAACACTTTTTGCACTTGTGATGTTGTTGAAAAACCACTTTTCGCACTTGTGTTAGTGTTGAAAAAACACATTTCGCACTTGTGTTTGTGTTGAAAAACCACTTTTCGCACTTGTGTTGGTGCAGGAAACCACTTTTGCACTTGTATTAGTGTGGAAAAAACAATTTTTGCACTTGTGATAGTGTTGAAAAACCACTTTTCGCACTTGTGTTAGTGTTGAAAAACCACTTTTCGCACTTGTGTTAGTGTTGAAAAACCACTTTTCGCACTTGTGTTGGTGCAGTAAACCACTTTTGCACTTGTATTAGTGTGGAAAAAACACTTTTTGCACTTGTGATAGTGTTGAAAAACCACTTATCGCACTTGTGTTAGTGTTGAAAAACCACTTTTAGCACTTGTGTTGGTGAAGGAAACCACTTTTGCACTTGTATTAGTGTGGAAAAACCACTTTTCTCACTTGTGTTAGTGTTGAAAAACCACTTTTTGCACTTGTGTTAGTGTTGAAAAACCGCTTTTCGCACTTGTGTTGGTGCAGGAAACCACTTTTGCACTTGTATTAGTGTGGAAAAAACACTTTTTGCACTTGTGATGGTGTTGAAAAACCACTTTTCGCACTTGTGTTAGTGTTGAAAAACCACATTTCGCACTTGTGTTAGTGTTGAAAAACCACTTTTCGCACTTGTGTTGGTGCAGGAAACCACTTTTGCACTTGTATTAGTGTGGAAAAACCACTTTTCACACTTGTGTTAGTGTTGAATAACCACTTTTCGCACTTGTATTAGTGTGGAAAAAACACTTTTTGCACTTGTGATAGTGTTGAAAAACCACTTTTCGCACTTGTGTTAGTGTTGAAAAACCACTTTTCGCACTTGTGTTGGTGCAGGAAACCACTTTTGCACTTGTATTAGTGTGGAAAAACCACTTTTCGCACTTGTGTTAGTGTTGAAAAACCACTTTTCGCACTTGTGTTGGTGCAGGGAACCACTTTTGCACTTGTATTAGTGTGGAAAAACCACTTTTCGCACTTGTGTTAGTGTTGAAAAACCACTTTTCGCACTTGTGTTAGTGTTGAAAAACCACTTTTCGCACTTGTGTTGGTGCAGGAAACCACTTTTGCACTTGTATTAGTGTGGAAAAACCACTTTTCGCACTTGTGTTAGTGTTGAAAAACCACTTTTTGCACTTGTGTTAGTGTTGAAAAACCACTTTTCGCACTTGTGTTGGTGCAGGAAACCACTTTTGCACTTGTATTAGTGTGGACAACCACTTTTCGCACTTGTGTTAGTGTTGAAAAACCACTTTTTGCACTTGCGTTGGTGCAGGAAACCACTTTTGCACTTGTATTAGTGTGGAAAAAACACTTTTTGCACTTGTGATAGTGTTGAAAAACCACTTTTCGCACTTGTGTTAGTGTTGAAAAACCACTTTTCGCACTTGTGTTGGTGCAGGAAACCACTTTTGCACGTGTATTAATGTGGAAAAACCACTTTTCGCACTTGTGTTAGTGTTGAAAAACCACTTTTCGCACTTGTGTTAGTGTTGAAAAACCACTTTTCGCACTTGTGTTGGTGCAGGAAACCACTTTTGCACTTGTATTAGTGTGGAAAAAACACTTTTTGCAATTGTGATAGTGTTGAAAAACCACTTTTCGCACTTGTGTTAGTGTTGAAAAACCACTTTTTGCACTTGTGTTAGTGTTGAAAAACCACTTTTGGCACTTGTGTTGGTGCAGGAAACCACTTTTGCACTTGTATTAGAGTGGAAAAAACACTTTTTGCACTTGTGATAGTGTTGAAAAACCACTTTTCGCACTTGTGTTAGTGTTGAAAAACCACTTTCCGCACTTGTGTTAGTGTTGAAAAACCACTTTTCGCACTTGTGTTGGTGCAGGAAACCACTTTTGCACTTGTATTAGTGTGGAAAAAACACTTTTTGCACTTGTGATAGTGTTGAAAAACCACTTTTCGCACTTGTGTTGGTGCAGGAAACCACTTTTGCACTTGTATTAGTGTGGAAAAACCACTTTTCGCACTTGTGTTAGTGTTGAAAAACCACTTTTCGCACTTGCGTTGGTGCAGGAAACCACTTTTGCACTTGTATTAGTGTGGAAAAAACACTTTTTGCACTTGTGATAGTGTTGAAAAACCACTTTTCGCACTTCTGTTGGTGCAGGAAACCACTTTTACACTTGTATTAGTGTGGAAAAAACACTTTTTGCACTTGTGATAGTGTTGAAAAACCACTTTTCGCACTTGTGTTAGTGTTGAAAAACCACTTTTAGCACTTGTGTTGGTGAAGGAAACCACTTTTGCACTTGTATTAGTGTGGAAAAAACACTTTTCTCACTTGTGTTAGTGTTGAAAAACCACTTTTTGCACTTGTGTTAGTGTTGAAAAACCACTTTTCGCACTTGTGTTGGTGCAGGAAACCACTTTTGCACTTGTATTAGTGTGGAAAAAACACTTTTTGCACTTGTGATGTTGTTGAAAAACCACTTTTCGCACTTGTGTTAGTGTTGAAAAAACACATTTCGCACTTGTGTTTGTGTTGAAAAACCACTTTTCGCACTTGTGTTGGTGCAGGAAACCACTTTTGCACTTGTATTAGTGTGGAAAAAACAATTTTTGCACTTGTGATAGTGTTGAAAAACCACTTTTCGCACTTGTGTTAGTGTTGAAAAACCACTTTTCGCACTTGTGTTAGTGTTGAAAAACCACTTTTCGCACTTGTGTTGGTGCAGGAAACCACTTTTGCACTTGTATTAGTGTGGAAAAAACACTTTTTGCACTTGTGATAGTGTTGAAAAACCACTTATCGCACTTGTGTTAGTGTTGAAAAACCACTTTTAGCACTTGTGTTGGTGAAGGAAACCACTTTTGCACTTGTATTAGTGTGGAAAAACCACTTTTCTCACTTGTGTTAGTGTTGAAAAACCACTTTTTGCACTTGTGTTAGTGTTGAAAAACCGCTTTTCGCACTTGTGTTGGTGCAGGAAACCACTTTTGCACTTGTATTAGTGTGGAAAAAACACTTTTTGCACTTGTGATGGTGTTGAAAAACCACTTTTCGCACTTGTGTTAGTGTTGAAAAACCACATTTCGCACTTGTGTTAGTGTTGAAAAACCACTTTTCGCACTTGTGTTGGTGCAGGAAACCACTTTTGCACTTGTATTAGTGTGGAAAAACCACTTTTCACACTTGTGTTAGTGTTGAAAAACCACTTTTCGCACTTGTATTAGTGTGGAAAAAACACTTTTTGCACTTGTGATAGTGTTGAAAAACCACTTTTCGCACTTGTGTTAGTGTTGAAAAACCACTTTTCGCACTTGTGTTGGTGCAGGAAACCACTTTTGCACTTGTATTAGTGTGGAAAAACCACTTTTCGCACTTGTGTTAGTGTTGAAAAACCACTTTTCGCACTTGTGTTGGTGCAGGGAACCACTTTTGCACTTGTATTAGTGTGGAAAAACCACTTTTCGCACTTGTGTTAGTGTTGAAAAACCACTTTTCGCACTTGTGTTAGTGTTGAAAAACCACTTTTCGCACTTGTGTTGGTGCAGGAAACCACTTTTGCACTTGTATTAGTGTGGACAACCACTTTTTGCACTTGTGTTAGTGTTGAAAAACCACTTTTCGCACTTGCGTTGGTGCAGGAAACCACTTTTGCACTTGTATTAGTGTGGAAAAAACACTTTTTGCACTTGTGATAGTGTTGAAAAACCACTTTTCGCACTTGTGTTAGTGTTGAAAAACCACTTTTCGCACTTGTGTTGGTGCAGGAAACCACTTTTGCACGTGTATTAATGTGGAAAAACCACTTTTCGCACTTGTGTTAGTGTTGAAAAACCACTTTTCGCACTTGTGTTAGTGTTGAAAAACCACTTTTCGCACTTGTGTTGGTGCAGGAAACCACTTTTGCACTTGTATTAGTGTGGAAAAAACACTTTTTGCACTTGTGATAGTGTTGAAAAACCACTTTTCGCACTTGTGTTAGTGTTGAAAAACCACTTTTCGCACTTGTGTTAGTGTTGAAAAACCACTTTTGGCACTTGTGTTGGTGCAGGAAACCACTTTTGCACTTGTATTAGAGTGGAAAAAACACTTTTTGCACTTGTGATAGTGTTGAAAAACCACTTTTCGCACTTGTGTTAGTGTTGAAAAACCACTTTCCGCACTTGTGTTAGTGTTGAAAAACCACTTTTCGCACTTGTGTTGGTGCAGGAAACCACTTTTGCACTTGTATTAGTGTGGAAAAAACACTATTTGCACTTGTGATAGTGTTGAAAAACCACTTTTCGCACTTGTGTTGGTGCAGGAAACCACTTTTGCACTTGTATTAGTGTGGAAAAACCACTTTTTGCACTTGTGATAGTGTTGAAAAACCACTTTTCGCACTTGTGTTAGTGTTGAAAAACCACTTTTCGCACTTGTGTTGGTGCAGGAAACCACTTTTGCACGTGTATTAATGTGGAAAAACCACTTTTCGCACTTGTGTTAGTGTTGAAAAACCACTTTTCGCACTTGTGTTAGTGTTGAAAAACCACTTTTCGCACTTGTGTTGGTGCAGGAAACCACTTTTGCACTTGTATTAGTGTGGAAAAAACACTTTTGGCACTTGTGATAGTGTTGAAAAACCACTTTTCGCACTTGTGTTAGTGTTGAAAAACCACTTTTCGCACTTGTGTTAGTGTTGAAAAACCACTTTTGGCACTTGTGTTGGTGCAGGAAACCACTTTTGCACTTGTATTAGAGTGGAAAAAACACTTTTTGCACTTGTGATAGTGTTGAAAAACCACTTTTCGCACTTGTGTTAGTGTTGAAAAACCACTTTCCGCACTTGTGTTAGTGTTGAAAAACCACTTTTCGCACTTGTGTTGGTGCAGGAAACCACTTTTGCACTTGTATTAGTGTGGAAAAAACACTTTTTGCACTTGTGATAGTGTTGAAAAACCACTTTTCGCACTTGTGTTGGTGTTGAACAACCACATTTCGCACTTGTGTTGGTGCAGGAAACTACTTTTGCACTTGTATTAGTGTGGAAAAAACACTTTTCGCACTTGTGTTAGTGTTGAAAAACCACTTTTCGCACTTGTGTTAGTGTTGAAAAACCACTTTTCGCACTTGTGTTGGTGCAGGAAACCACTTTTGCACTTGTATTAGTGTGGAAAAAACACTTTTTGCACTTGTGATAGTGTTGAAAAACCACTTTTCGCACTCGTGTTAGTGTTGAAAAACCACTTTTCGCACTTGTGTTAGTGTCGAAAAACCACTTTTTGCACTTGTGTTAGTGTTGAAAAACCACTTTTCGCACTTGTGTTAGTGCAGGAAACCACTTTTGCACATGTATTAGTGTGGAAAAAACACTTTTTGCACTTGTGATAGTGTTGAAAAACCACTTTTCGCACTTGTGTTAGTGTTGAAAAACCACTTTTCGCACTTGTGTTGGTGTTGAAAAACCACTTTTCGCACTTGTGTTGGTGCAGGAAACCACTTTTGCACTTGTATTAGTGTGGAATAAACACTTTTTGCACTTGTGATAGTGTTGAAAAACTACTTTTCGCACTTGTGTTAGTGTTGAAAAACCACTTTTCGCACTTGTGTTAGTGTTGAAAAACCACTTTTCGCACTTGTGTTTGTGCAGGAAACCACTATTGCACTTGTATTAGTGTGGAAAAACCACTTTTCGCACTTGTGTTAGTGTTGAAAAACCACTTTTCGCACTTGTGTTAGTGTTGAAAAACCACTTTTCGCACTTGTGTTAGTGTTGAAAAACCACTTTTCGCACTTGTGTTCGTGTTGAAAAACCACTTTTCGCACTTGTGTTGGTGAAGGAAACCACTTTTGCACTTGTATTAGTGTGGAAAAAACACTTTTTGCACTTGTGATGTTGTTGAAAAACCACTTTTCGCACTTGTGTTAGTGTTGAAAAAACACATTTCGCACTTGTGTTTGTGTTGAAAAACCACTTTTCGCACTTGTGTTGGTGCAGGAAACCACTTTTGCACTTGTATTAGTGTGGAAAAAACAATTTTTGCACTTGTGATAGTGTTGAAAAACCACTTTTCGCACTTGTGTTAGTGTTGAAAAACCACTTTTCGCACTTGTGTTAGTGTTGAAAAACCACTTTTCGCACTTGTGTTGGTGCAGGAAACCACTTTTGCACTTGTATTAGTGTGGAAAAAACACTTTTTGCACTTGTGATAGTGTTGAAAAACCACTTATCGCACTTGTGTTAGTGTTGAAAAACCACTTTTAGCACTTGTGTTGGTGAAGGAAACCACTTTTGCACTTGTATTAGTGTGGAAAAACCACTTTTCTCACTTGTGTTAGTGTTGAAAAACCACTTTTTGCACTTGTGTTAGTGTTGAAAAACCGCTTTTCGCACTTGTGTTGGTGCAGGAAACCACTTTTGCACTTGTATTAGTGTGGAAAAAACACTTTTTGCACTTGTGATGGTGTTGAAAAACCACTTTTCGCACTTGTGTTAGTGTTGAAAAACCACATTTCGCACTTGTGTTAGTGTTGAAAAACCACTTTTCGCACTTGTGTTGGTGCAGGAAACCACTTTTGCACTTGTATTAGTGTGGAAAAACCACTTTTCACACTTGTGTTAGTGTTGAAAAACCACTTTTCGCACTTGTATTAGTGTGGAAAAAACACTTTTTGCACTTGTGATAGTGTTGAAAAACCACTTTTCGCACTTGTGTTAGTGTTGAAAAACCACTTTTCGCACTTGTGTTGGTGCAGGAAACCACTTTTGCACTTGTATTAGTGTGGAAAAACCACTTTTCGCACTTGTGTTAGTGTTGAAAAACCACTTTTCGCACTTGTGTTGGTGCAGGGAACCACTTTTGCACTTGTATTAGTGTGGAAAAACCACTTTTCGCACTTGTGTTAGTGTTGAAAAACCACTTTTCGCACTTGTGTTAGTGTTGAAAAACCACTTTTCGCACTTGTGTTGGTGCAGGAAACCACTTTTGCACTTGTATTAGTGTGGAAAAACCACTTTTCGCACTTGTGTTAGTGTTGAAAAACCACTTTTTGCACTTGTGTTAGTGTTGAAAAACCACTTTTCGCACTTGTGTTGGTGCAGGAAACCACTTTTGCACTTGTATTAGTGTGGACAACCACTTTTCGCACTTGTGTTAGTGTTGAAAAACCACTTTTCGCACTTGCGTTGGTGCAGGAAACCACTTTTGCACTTGTATTAGTGTGGAAAAAACACTTTTTGCACTTGTGATAGTGTTGAAAAACCACTTTTCGCACTTGTGTTAGTGTTGAAAAACCACTTTTCGCACTTGTGTTGGTGCAGGAAACCACTTTTGCACGTGTATTAATGTGGAAAAACCACTTTTCGCACTTGTATTAGTGTTGAAAAACCACTTTTCGCACTTGTGTTAGTGTTGAAAAACCACTTTTCGCACTTGTGTTGGTGCAGGAAACCACTTTTGCACTTGTATTAGTGTGGAAAAAACACTTTTTGCACTTGTGATAGTGTTGAAAAACCACTTTTCGCACTTGTGTTAGTGTTGAAAAACCACTTTTCGCACTTGTGTTAGTGTTGAAAACCCACTTTTGGCACTTGTGTTGGTGCAGGAAACCACTTTTGCACTTGTATTAGAGTGGAAAAAACACTTTTTGCACTTGTGATAGTGTTGAAAAACCACTTTTCGCACTTGTGTTAGTGTTGAAAAACCACTTTCCGCACTTGTGTTAGTGTTGAAAAACCACTTTTCGCACTTGTGTTGGTGCAGGAAACCACTTTTGCACTTGTATTAGTGTGGAAAAAACACTTTTTGCACTTGTGATAGTGTTGAAAAACCACTTTTCGCACTTGTGTTGGTGCAGGAAACCACTTTTGCACTTGTATTAGTGTGGAAAAACCACTTTTCGCACTTGTGTTAGTGTTGAAAAACCACTTTTCGCACTTGCATTGGTGCAGGAAACCACTTTTGCACTTGTATTAGTGTGGAAAAAACACTTTTTGCACTTGTGATAGTGTTGAAAAACCACTTTTCGCACTTGTGTTAGTGTTGAAAAACCACTTTTCGCACTTGTGTTGGTGCAGGAAACCACTTTTGCACTTGTATTAGTGTGGAAAAAACACTTTTTGCACTTGTGATAGTGTTGAAAAACCACTTTTCGCACTTGTGTTAGTGTTGAAAAACCACTTTTCGCACTTGTGTTAGTGTTGAAAAACCACTTTTGGCACTTGTGTTGGTGCAGGAAACCACTTTTGCACTTGTATTAGAGTGGAAAAAACACTTTTTGCACTTGTGATAGTGTTGAAAAACCACTTTTCGCACTTGTGTTAGTGTTGAAAAACCACTTTCCGCACTTGTGTTAGTGTTGAAAAACCACTTTTCGCACTTGTGTTGGTGCAGGAAACCACTTTTGCACTTGTATTAGTGTGGAAAAAACACTTTTTGCACTTGTGATAGTGTTGAAAAACCACTTTTCGCACTTGTGTTGGTGTTGAACAACCACATTTCGCACTTGTGTTGGTGCAGGAAACCACTTTTGCACTTGTATTAGTGTGGAAAAAACACTTTTCGCACTTGTGTTAGTGTTGAAAAACCACTTTTCGCACTTGTGTTAGTGTTGAAAAACCACTTTTCGCACTTGTGTTGGTGCAGGAAACCACTTTTGCACTTGTATTAGTGTGGAAAAAACACTTTTTGCACTTGTGATAGTGTTGAAAAACCACTTTTCGCACTCGTGTTAGTGTTGAAAAACCACTTTTCGCACTTGTGTTAGTGTCGAAAAACCACTTTTTGCACTTGTGTTAGTGTTGAAAAACCACTTTTCGCACTTGTGTTAGTGCAGGAAACCACTTTTGCACATGTATTAGTGTGGAAAAAACACTTTTTGCACTTGTGATAGTGTTGAAAAACCACTTTTCGCACTTGTGTTAGTGTTGAAAAACCACTTTTCGCACTTGTGTTGGTGTTGAAAAACCACTTTTCGCACTTGTGTTGGTGCAGGAAACCACTTTTGCACTTGTATTAGTGTGGAATAAACACTTTTTGCACTTGTGATAGTGTTGAAAAACTACTTTTCGCACTTGTGTTAGTGTTGAAAAACCACTTTTCGCACTTGTGTTAGTGTTGAAAAACCACTTTTCGCACTTGTGTTTGTGCAGGAAACCACTATTGCACTTGTATTAGTGTGGAAAAACCACTTTTCGCACTTGTGTTAGTGTTGAAAAACTACTTTTCGCACTTGTGTTAGTGTTGAAAAACCACTTTTCGCACTTGTGTTAGTGTTGAAAAACCACTTTTCGCACTTGTGTTCGTGTTGAAAAACCACTTTTCGCACTTGTGTTGGTGAAGGAAACCACTTTTGCACTTGTATTAGTGTGGAAAAACCACTTTTTGCACTTGTGATAGTGTTGAAAAACCACTTTTCACACTTGTGTTATTGTTGAAAAACCACTTTTTGCACTTGTGTTAGTGTTGAAAAACCACTTTTCGCACTTGTGTTGGTGCAGGAAACCACTTTTGCACTTGTATTGGTGCAGGAAACCACTTTTGCTCTTGTATTAGTGTGGAAAAAACACTTTTTGCACTTGTGATAGTGTTGAAAAACCACTTTTCGCACTTGTGTTAGTGTTGAAAAACCACTTTTCGCACTTGTGTTGGTGCAGGAAACCACTTTTGCACTTGTATTGGTGTGGAAAAAACACTTTTTGCACTTGTAATAGTGTTGAAAAACCACTTTTCGCACTTGTGTTAGTGTTGAAAAACCACTTTTCGCACTTGTGTTGGTGCAGGAAACCACTTTTGCACTTGTATTGGTGTGGAAAAAACACTTTTCACACTTGTGTTAGTGTTGAAAAACCACTTTTCGCACTTGTGTTGGTGCAGGAAACCACTTTTGCACTTGTATTGGTGTGGAAAAAACACTTTTTGCACTTGTGATAGTGTTGAAAAACCACTTTTCGCACTTGTGTTAGTGTTGAAAAACCACTTTTCGCACTTGTGTTGGTGCAGGAAACCACTTTTCGCACTTGTGTTGGTGCAGGAAACCACTTTTGCTCTTGTATTAGTGTGGAAAAAACACTTTTTGCACTTGTGATAGTGTTGAAAAACCACTTTTCGCACTTGTGTTAGTGTTGAAAAACCACTTTTCGCACTTGTGTTGGTGCAGGAAACCACTTTTGCACTTGTATTCGTGTGGAAAAAACACTTTTCACACTTGTGTTAGTGTTGAAAACCCACTTTTCGCACTTGTGTTAGTGTTGAAAAACCACTTTTCGCACTTGTGTTGGTGCAGGAAACCACTTTTGCACTTGTATTAGTGTGGAAAAAACACTTTTCGCACTTGTGTTAGTGTTGAAAAACCACTTTTTGCACTTGCGTTGGTGCAGGAAACCACTTTTGCACTTGTATTAGTGTGGAAAAAACACTTTTTGCACTTGTGATAGTGTTGAAAAACCACTTTTCGCACTTGTGTTAGTGTTGAAAAACCACTTTTCGCACTTGTGTTGGTGCAGGAAACCACTTTTGCACGTGTATTAATGTGGAAAAACCACTTTTCGCACTTGTGTTAGTGTTGAAAAACCACTTTTCGCACTTGTGTTAGTGTTGAAAAACCACTTTTCGCACTTGTGTTGGTGCAGGAAACCACTTTTGCACTTGTATTAGTGTGGAAAAAACACTTTTTGCAATTGTGATAGTGTTGAAAAACCACTTTTCGCACTTGTGTTAGTGTTGAAAAACCACTTTTCGCACTTGTGTTAGTGTTGAAAAACCACTTTTGGCACTTGTGTTGGTGCAGGAAACCACTTTTGCACTTGTATTAGAGTGGAAAAAACACTTTTTGCACTTGTGATAGTGTTGAAAAACCACTTTTCGCACTTGTGTTAGTGTTGAAAAACCACTTTCCGCACTTGTGTTAGTGTTGAAAAACCACTTTTCGCACTTGTGTTGGTGCAGGAAACCACTTTTGCACTTGTATTAGTGTGGAAAAAACACTTTTTGCACTTGTGATAGTGTTGAAAAACCACTTTTCGCACTTGTGTTGGTGCAGGAAACCACTTTTGCACTTGTATTAGTGTGGAAAAACCACTTTTCGCACTTGTGTTAGTGTTGAAAAACCACTTTTCGCACTTGCGTTGGTGCAGGAAACCACTTTTGCACTTGTATTAGTGTGGAAAAAACACTTTTTGCACTTGTGATAGTGTTGAAAAACCACTTTTCGCACTTCTGTTGGTGCAGGAAACCACTTTTACACTTGTATTAGTGTGGAAAAAACACTTTTTGCACTTGTGATAGTGTTGAAAAACCACTTTTCGCACTTGTGTTAGTGTTGAAAAACCACTTTTAGCACTTGTGTTGGTGAAGGAAACCACTTTTGCACTTGTATTAGTGTGGAAAAAACACTTTTCTCACTTGTGTTAGTGTTGAAAAACCACTTTTTGCACTTGTGTTAGTGTTGAAAAACCGCTTTTCGCACTTGTGTTGGTGCAGGAAACCACTTTTGCACTTGTATTAGTGTGGAAAAAACACTTTTTGCACTTGTGATGTTGTTGAAAAACCACTTTTCGCACTTGTGTTAGTGTTGAAAAAACACATTTCGCACTTGTGTTTGTGTTGAAAAACCACTTTTCGCACTTGTGTTGGTGCAGGAAACCACTTTTGCACTTGTATTAGTGTGGAAAAAACAATTTTTGCACTTGTGATAGTGTTGAAAAACCACTTTTCGCACTTGTGTTAGTGTTGAAAAACCGCTTTTCGCACTTGTGTTAGTGTTGAAAAACCACTTTTCGCACTTGTGTTGGTGCAGGAAACCACTTTTGCACTTGTATTAGTGTGGAAAAAACACTTTTTGCACTTGTGATAGTGTTGAAAAACCACTTATCGCACTTGTGTTAGTGTTGAAAAACCACTTTTAGCACTTGTGTTGGTGAAGGAAACCACTTTTGCACTTGTATTAGTGTGGAAAAACCACTTTTCTCACTTGTGTTAGTGTTGAAAAACCACTTTTTGCACTTGTGTTAGTGTTGAAAAACCGCTTTTCGCACTTGTGTTGGTGCAGGAAACCACTTTTGCACTTGTATTAGTGTGGAAAAAACACTTTTTGCACTTGTGATGGTGTTGAAAAACCACTTTTCGCACTTGTGTTAGTGTTGAAAAACCACATTTCGCACTTGTGTTAGTGTTGAAAAACCACTTTTCGCACTTGTGTTGGTGCAGGAAACCACTTTTGCACTTGTATTAGTGTGGAAAAACCACTTTTCACACTTGTGTTAGTGTTGAAAAACCACTTTTCGCACTTGTATTAGTGTGGAAAAAACACTTTTTGCACTTGTGATAGTGTTGAAAAACCACTTTTCGCACTTGTGTTAGTGTTGAAAAACCACTTTTCGCACTTGTGTTGGTGCAGGAAACCACTTTTGCACTTGTATTAGTGTGGAAAAACCACTTTTCGCACTTGTGTTAGTGTTGAAAAACCACTTTTCGCACTTGTGTTGGTGCAGGGAACCACTTTTGCACTTGTATTAGTGTGGAAAAACCACTTTTCGCACTTGTGTTAGTGTTGAAAAACCACTTTTCGCACTTGTGTTAGTGTTGAAAAACCACTTTTCGCACTTGTGTTGGTGCAGGAAACCACTTTTGCACTTGTATTAGTGTGGACAACCACTTTTCGCACTTGTGTTAGTGTTGAAAAACCACTTTTCGCACTTGCGTTGGTGCAGGAAACCACTTTTGCACTTGTATTAGTGTGGAAAAAACACTTTTTGCACTTGTGATAGTGTTGAAAAACCACTTTTCGCACTTGTGTTAGTGTTGAAAAACCACTTTTCGCACTTGTGTTGGTGCAGGAAACCACTTTTGCACGTGTATTAATGTGGAAAAACCACTTTTCGCACTTGTGTTAGTGTTGAAAAACCACTTTTCGCACTTGTGTTAGTGTTGAAAAACCACTTTTCGCACTTGTGTTGGTGCAGGAAACCACTTTTGCACTTGTATTAGTGTGGAAAAAACACTTTTTGCACTTGTGATAGTGTTGAAAAACCACTTTTCGCACTTGTGTTAGTGTTGAAAAACCACTTTTCGCACTTGTGTTAGTGTTGAAAAACCACTTTTGGCACTTGTGTTGGTGCAGGAAACCACTTTTGCACTTGTATTAGAGTGGAAAAAACACTTTTTGCACTTGTGATAGTGTTGAAAAACCACTTTTCGCACTTGTGTTAGTGTTGAAAAACCACTTTCCGCACTTGTGTTAGTGTTGAAAAACCACTTTCCGCACTTGTGTTGGTGCAGGAAACCACTTTTGCACTTGTATTAGTGTGGAAAAAACACTATTTGCACTTGTGATAGTGTTGAAAAACCACTTTTCGCACTTGTGTTGGTGCAGGAAACCACTTTTGCACTTGTATTAGTGTGGAAAAACCACTTTTCGCACTTGTGTTAGTGTTGAAAAACCACTTTTCGCACTTGCGTTGGTGCAGGAAACCACTTTTGCACTTGTATTAGTGTGGAAAAAACACTTTTTGCACTTGTGATAGTGTTGAAAAACCACTTTTCGCACTTGTGTTAGTGTTGAAAAACCACTTTTCGCACTTGTGTTGGTGCAGGAAACCACTTTTGCACGTGTATTAATGTGGAAAAACCACTTTTCGCACTTGTGTTAGTGTTGAAAAACCACTTTTCGCACTTGTGTTAGTGTTGAAAAACCACTTTTCGCACTTGTGTTGGTGCAGGAAACCACTTTTGCACTTGTATTAGTGTGGAAAAAACACTTTTGGCACTTGTGATAGTGTTGAAAAACCACTTTTCGCACTTGTGTTAGTGTTGAAAAACCACTTTTCGCACTTGTGTTAGTGTTGAAAAACCACTTTTGGCACTTGTGTTGGTGCAGGAAACCACTTTTGCACTTGTATTAGAGTGGAAAAAACACTTTTTGCACTTGTGATAGTGTTGAAAAACCACTTTTCGCACTTGTGTTAGTGTTGAAAAACCACTTTCCGCACTTGTGTTAGTGTTGAAAAACCACTTTTCGCACTTGTGTTGGTGCAGGAAACCACTTTTGCACTTGTATTAGTGTGGAAAAAACACTTTTTGCACTTGTGATAGTGTTGAAAAACCACTTTTCGCACTTGTGTTGGTGTTGAACAACCACATTTCGCACTTGTGTTGGTGCAGGAAACCACTTTTGCACTTGTATTAGTGTGGAAAAAACACTTTTCGCACTTGTGTTAGTGTTGAAAAACCACTTTTCGCACTTGTGTTAGTGTTGAAAAACCACTTTTCGCACTTGTGTTGGTGCAGGAAACCACTTTTGCACTTGTATTAGTGTGGAAAAAACACTTTTTGCACTTGTGATAGTGTTGAAAAACCACTTTTCGCACTCGTGTTAGTGTTGAAAAACCACTTTTCGCACTTGTGTTAGTGTCGAAAAACCACTTTTTGCACTTGTGTTAGTGTTGAAAAACCACTTTTCGCACTTGTGTTAGTGCAGGAAACCACTTTTGCACATGTATTAGTGTGGAAAAAACACTTTTTGCACTTGTGATAGTGTTGAAAAACCACTTTTCGCACTTGTGTTAGTGTTGAAAAACCACTTTTCGCACTTGTGTTGGTGTTGAAAAACCACTTTTCGCACTTGTGTTGGTGCAGGAAACCACTTTTGCACTTGTATTAGTGTGGAATAAACACTTTTTGCACTTGTGATAGTGTTGAAAAACTACTTTTCGCACTTGTGTTAGTGTTGAAAAACCACTTTTCGCACTTGTGTTAGTGTTGAAAAACCACTTTTCGCACTTGTGTTTGTGCAGGAAACCACTATTGCACTTGTATTAGTGTGGAAAAACCACTTTTCGCACTTGTGTTAGTGTTGAAAAACCACTTTTCGCACTTGTGTTAGTGTTGAAAAACCACTTTTCGCACTTGTGTTAGTGTTGAAAAACCACTTTTCGCACTTGTGTTCGTGTTGAAAAACCACTTTTCGCACTTGTGTTGGTGAAGGAAACCACTTTTGCACTTGTATTAGTGTGGAAAAAACACTTTTTGCACTTGTGATGTTGTTGAAAAACCACTTTTCGCACTTGTGTTAGTGTTGAAAAAACACATTTCGCACTTGTGTTTGTGTTGAAAAACCACTTTTCGCACTTGTGTTGGTGCAGGAAACCACTTTTGCACTTGTATTAGTGTGGAAAAAACAATTTTTGCACTTGTGATAGTGTTGAAAAACCACTTTTCGCACTTGTGTTAGTGTTGAAAAACCACTTTTCGCACTTGTGTTAGTGTTGAAAAACCACTTTTCGCACTTGTGTTGGTGCAGGAAACCACTTTTGCACTTGTATTAGTGTGGAAAAAACACTTTTTGCACTTGTGATAGTGTTGAAAAACCACTTATCGCACTTGTGTTAGTGTTGAAAAACCACTTTTAGCACTTGTGTTGGTGAAGGAAACCACTTTTGCACTTGTATTAGTGTGGAAAAACCACTTTTCTCACTTGTGTTAGTGTTGAAAAACCACTTTTTGCACTTGTGTTAGTGTTGAAAAACCGCTTTTCGCACTTGTGTTGGTGCAGGAAACCACTTTTGCACTTGTATTAGTGTGGAAAAAACACTTTTTGCACTTGTGATGGTGTTGAAAAACCACTTTTCGCACTTGTGTTAGTGTTGAAAAACCACATTTCGCACTTGTGTTAGTGTTGAAAAACCACTTTTCGCACTTGTGTTGGTGCAGGAAACCACTTTTGCACTTGTATTAGTGTGGAAAAACCACTTTTCACACTTGTGTTAGTGTTGAAAAACCACTTTTCGCACTTGTATTAGTGTGGAAAAAACACTTTTTGCACTTGTGATAGTGTTGAAAAACCACTTTTCGCACTTGTGTTAGTGTTGAAAAACCACTTTTCGCACTTGTGTTGGTGCAGGAAACCACTTTTGCACTTGTATTAGTGTGGAAAAACCACTTTTCGCACTTGTGTTAGTGTTGAAAAACCACTTTTCGCACTTGTGTTGGTGCAGGGAACCACTTTTGCACTTGTATTAGTGTGGAAAAACCACTTTTCGCACTTGTGTTAGTGTTGAAAAACCACTTTTCGCACTTGTGTTAGTGTTGAAAAACCACTTTTCGCACTTGTGTTGGTGCAGGAAACCACTTTTGCACTTGTATTAGTGTGGAAAAACCACTTTTCGCACTTGTGTTAGTGTTGAAAAACCACTTTTTGCACTTGTGTTAGTGTTGAAAAACCACTTTTCGCACTTGTGTTGGTGCAGGAAACCACTTTTGCACTTGTATTAGTGTGGACAACCACTTTTCGCACTTGTGTTAGTGTTGAAAAACCACTTTTCGCACTTGCGTTGGTGCAGGAAACCACTTTTGCACTTGTATTAGTGTGGAAAAAACACTTTTTGCACTTGTGATAGTGTTGAAAAACCACTTTTCGCACTTGTGTTAGTGTTGAAAAACCACTTTTCGCACTTGTGTTGGTGCAGGAAACCACTTTTGCACGTGTATTAATGTGGAAAAACCACTTTTCGCACTTGTATTAGTGTTGAAAAACCACTTTTCGCACTTGTGTTAGTGTTGAAAAACCACTTTTCGCACTTGTGTTGGTGCAGGAAACCACTTTTGCACTTGTATTAGTGTGGAAAAAACACTTTTTGCACTTGTGATAGTGTTGAAAAACCACTTTTCGCACTTGTGTTAGTGTTGAAAAACCACTTTTCGCACTTGTGTTAGTGTTGAAAACCCACTTTTGGCACTTGTGTTGGTGCAGGAAACCACTTTTGCACTTGTATTAGAGTGGAAAAAACACTTTTTGCACTTGTGATAGTGTTGAAAAACCACTTTTCGCACTTGTGTTAGTGTTGAAAAACCACTTTCCGCACTTGTGTTAGTGTTGAAAAACCACTTTTCGCACTTGTGTTGGTGCAGGAAACCACTTTTGCACTTGTATTAGTGTGGAAAAAACACTTTTTGCACTTGTGATAGTGTTGAAAAACCACTTTTCGCACTTGTGTTGGTGCAGGAAACCACTTTTGCACTTGTATTAGTGTGGAAAAACCACTTTTCGCACTTGTGTTAGTGTTGAAAAACCACTTTTCGCACTTGCATTGGTGCAGGAAACCACTTTTGCACTTGTATTAGTGTGGAAAAAACACTTTTTGCACTTGTGATAGTGTTGAAAAACCACTTTTCGCACTTGTGTTAGTGTTGAAAAACCACTTTTCGCACTTGTGTTGGTGCAGGAAACCACTTTTGCACTTGTATTAGTGTGGAAAAAACACTTTTTGCACTTGTGATAGTGTTGAAAAACCACTTTTCGCACTTGTGTTAGTGTTGAAAAACCACTTTTCGCACTTGTGTTAGTGTTGAAAAACCACTTTTGGCACTTGTGTTGGTGCAGGAAACCACTTTTGCACTTGTATTAGAGTGGAAAAAACACTTTTTGCACTTGTGATAGTGTTGAAAAACCACTTTTCGCACTTGTGTTAGTGTTGAAAAACCACTTTCCGCACTTGTGTTAGTGTTGAAAAACCACTTTTCGCACTTGTGTTGGTGCAGGAAACCACTTTTGCACTTGTATTAGTGTGGAAAAAACACTTTTTGCACTTGTGATAGTGTTGAAAAACCACTTTTCGCACTTGTGTTGGTGTTGAACAACCACATTTCGCACTTGTGTTGGTGCAGGAAACCACTTTTGCACTTGTATTAGTGTGGAAAAAACACTTTTCGCACTTGTGTTAGTGTTGAAAAACCACTTTTCGCACTTGTGTTAGTGTTGAAAAACCACTTTTCGCACTTGTGTTGGTGCAGGAAACCACTTTTGCACTTGTATTAGTGTGGAAAAAACACTTTTTGCACTTGTGATAGTGTTGAAAAACCACTTTTCGCACTCGTGTTAGTGTTGAAAAACCACTTTTCGCACTTGTGTTAGTGTCGAAAAACCACTTTTTGCACTTGTGTTAGTGTTGAAAAACCACTTTTCGCACTTGTGTTAGTGCAGGAAACCACTTTTGCACATGTATTAGTGTGGAAAAAACACTTTTTGCACTTGTGATAGTGTTGAAAAACCACTTTTCGCACTTGTGTTAGTGTTGAAAAACCACTTTTCGCACTTGTGTTGGTGTTGAAAAACCACTTTTCGCACTTGTGTTGGTGCAGGAAACCACTTTTGCACTTGTATTAGTGTGGAATAAACACTTTTTGCACTTGTGATAGTGTTGAAAAACTACTTTTCGCACTTGTGTTAGTGTTGAAAAACCACTTTTCGCACTTGTGTTAGTGTTGAAAAACCACTTTTCGCACTTGTGTTTGTGCAGGAAACCACTATTGCACTTGTATTAGTGTGGAAAAACCACTTTTCGCACTTGTGTTAGTGTTGAAAAACCACTTTTCGCACTTGTGTTAGTGTTGAAAAACCACTTTTCGCACTTGTGTTAGTGTTGAAAAACCACTTTTCGCACTTGTGTTCGTGTTGAAAAACCACTTTTCGCACTTGTGTTGGTGAAGGAAACCACTTTTGCACTTGTATTAGTGTGGAAAAACCACTTTTTGCACTTGTGATAGTGTTGAAAAACCACTTTTCACACTTGTGTTATTGTTGAAAAACCACTTTTTGCACTTGTGTTAGTGTTGAAAAACCACTTTTCGCACTTGTGTTGGTGCAGGAAACCACTTTTGCACTTGTATTGGTGCAGGAAACCACTTTTGCTCTTGTATTAGTGTGGAAAAAACACTTTTTGCACTTGTGATAGTGTTGAAAAACCACTTTTCGCACTTGTGTTAGTGTTGAAAAACCACTTTTCGCACTTGTGTTGGTGCAGGAAACCACTTTTGCACTTGTATTGGTGTGGAAAAAACACTTTTTGCACTTGTAATAGTGTTGAAAAACCACTTTTCGCACTTGTGTTAGTGTTGAAAAACCACTTTTCGCACTTGCGTTGGTGCAGGAAACCACTTTTGCACTTGTATTGGTGTGGAAAAAACACTTTTCACACTTGTGTTAGTGTTGAAAAACCACTTTTCGCACTTGTGTTGGTGCAGGAAACCACTTTTGCACTTGTATTGGTGTGGAAAAAACACTTTTTGCACTTGTGATAGTGTTGAAAAACCACTTTTCGCACTTGTGTTAGTGTTGAAAAACCACTTTTCGCACTTGTGTTGGTGCAGGAAACCACTTTTCGCACTTGTGTTGGTGCAGGAAACCACTTTTGCTCTTGTATTAGTGTGGAAAAAACACTTTTTGCACTTGTGATAGTGTTGAAAAACCACTTTTCGCACTTGTGTTAGTGTTGAAAAACCACTTTTCGCACTTGTGTTGGTGCAGGAAACCACTTTTGCACTTGTATTCGTGTGGAAAAAACACTTTTCACACTTGTGTTAGTGTTGAAAACCCACTTTTCGCACTTGTGTTAGTGTTGAAAAACCACTTTTCGCACTTGTGTTGGTGCAGGAAACCACTTTTACACTTGTATTAGTGTGGAAAAAACACTTTTTGCACTTGTGATAGTGTTGAAAAACCACTTTTCGCACTTGTGTTAGTGTTGAAAAATCACTTTTCGCACTTGTGTTGGTGCAGGAAACCACTTTTGCACTTGTATTAGTGTGGAAAAACCACTTTTTGCACTTGTGATAGTGTTGAAGAACCACTTTTCGCACTTGTGTTAGTGTTGAAAAACCACTTTTCGCACTTGTGTTGGTGCAGGAAACCACTTTTGCACTTGTATTAGTGTGGAAAAAACACTTTTTGCACTTGTGATAGTGTTGAAAAACCACTTTTCGCACTCGTGTTAGTGTTGAAAAACCACTTTTCGCACTTGTGTTAGTGTCGAAAAACCACTTTTTGCACTTGTGTTAGTGTTGAAAAACCACTTTTCGCACTTGTGTTAGTGCAGGAAACCACTTTTGCACATGTATTAGTGTGGAAAAAACACTTTTTGCACTTGTGATAGTGTTGAAAAACCACTTTTCGCACTTGTGTTAGTGTTGAAAAACCACTTTTCGCACTTGTGTTGGTGTTGAAAAACCACTTTTCGCACTTGTGTTGGTGCAGGAAACCACTTTTGCACTTGTATTAGTGTGGAATAAACACTTTTTGCACTTGTGATAGTGTTGAAAAACTACTTTTCGCACTTGTGTTAGTGTTGAAAAACCACTTTTCGCACTGTGTTAGTGTTGAAAAACCACTTTTCGCACTTGTGTTTGTGCAGGAAACCACTATTGCACTTGTATTAGTGTGGAAAAACCACTTTTCGCACTTGTGTTAGTGTTGAAAAACCACTTTTCGCACTTGTGTTAGTGTTGAAAAACCACTTTTCGCACTTGTGTTAGTGTTGAAAAACCACTTTTCGCACTTGTGTTCGTGTTGAAAAACCACTTTTCGCACTTGTGTTGTTGAAGGAAACCACTTTTGCACTTGTATTAGTGTGGAAAAACCACTTTTTGCACTTGTGATAGTGTTGAAAAACCACTTTTCACACTTGTGTTATTGTTGAAAAACCACTTTTTGCACTTGTGTTAGTGTTGAAAAACCACTTTTCGCACTTGTGTTGGTGCAGGAAACCACTTTTGCACTTGTATTGGTGCAGGAAACCACTTTTGCTCTTGTATTAGTGTGGAAAAAACACTTTTTGCACTTGTGATAGTGTTGAAAAACCACTTTTCGCACTTGTGTTAGTGTTGAAAAACCACTTTTCGCACTTGTGTTGGTGCAGGAAACCACTTTTGCACTTGTATTGGTGTGGAAAAAACACTTTTTGCACTTGTAATAGTGTTGAAAAACCACTTTTCGCACTTGTGTTAGTGTTGAAAAACCACTTTTCGCACTTGTGTTGGTGCAGGAAACCACTTTTGCACTTGTATTGGTGTGGAAAAAACACTTTTCACACTTGTGTTAGTGTTGAAAAACCACTTTTCGCACTTGTGTTGGTGCAGGAAACCACTTTTGCACTTGTATTGGTGTGGAAAAAACACTTTTTGCACTTGTGATAGTGTTGAAAAACCACTTTTCGCACTTGTGTTAGTGTTGAAAAACCACTTTTCGCACTTGTGTTGGTGCAGGAAACCACTTTTCGCACTTGTGTTGGTGCAGGAAACCACTTTTGCTCTTGTATTAGTGTGGAAAAAACACTTTTTGCACTTGTGATAGTGTTGAAAAACCACTTTTCGCACTTGTGTTAGTGTTGAAAAACCACTTTTCGCACTTGTGTTGGTGCAGGAAACCACTTTTGCACTTGTATTGGTGTGGAAAAAACACTTTTCACACTTGTGTTAGTGTTGAAAACCCACTTTTCGCACTTGTGTTAGTGTTGAAAAACCACTTTTCGCACTTGTGTTGGTGCAGGAAACCACTTTTACACTTGTATTAGTGTGGAAAAAACACTTTTTGCACTTGTGATAGTGTTGAAAAACCACTTTTCGCACTTGTGTTAGTGTTGAAAAATCACTTTTCGCACTTGTGTTGGTGCAGGAAACCACTTTTGCACTTGTATTAGTGTGGAAAAACCACTTTTTGCACTTGTGATAGTGTTGAAGAACCACTTTTCGCACTTGTGTTAGTGTTGAAAAACCACTTTTCGCACTTGTGTTGGTGCAGGAAACCACTTTTGCACTTGTATTAGTGTGGAAAAAACACTTTTTGCACTTGTGATAGTGTTGAAAAACCACTTTTCGCACTTGTGTTAGTGTTGGAAAACCACTTTTCGCACTTGTGTTAGTGTTGAAAAACCACTTTTCGCACTTGTGTTGGTGCAGGAAACCACTTTTGCACTTGTATTAGTGTGGAAAAACCACTTTTCGCACTTGTGTTAGTGTTGAAAACCCACTTTTCGCACTTGTGTTAGTGTTGAAAAACCACTTTTCGCACTTGTGTTGGTGCAGGAAACCACTTTTGCACTTGTATTAGTGTGGAAAAAACACTTTTTGCACTTGTGATAGTGTTGAAAAACCACTTTTCGCACTTGTGTTAGTGTTGAAAAACCACTTTCCGCACTTGTGTTAGTGTTGAAAAACCACTTTTCGCACTTGTGTTGGTGCAGGAAACCACTTTTGCACTTGTATTAGTGTGGAAAAAACACTTTTTGCACTTGTGATGGTGTTGAAAAACAACTTTTCGCACTTGTGTTGGTGTTGAAAAACCACTTTTCGCACTTGTGTTGGTGCAGGAAACCACTTTTGCACTTGTATTAGTGTGGAAAAAACACTTTTCGCAATTGTGTTAGTGTTGAAAAACCACTTTTCGCACTTGTGTTAGTGTTGAAAAACCACTTTTCGCACTTGTGTTGGTGCAGGAAACCACTTTTGCACTTGTATTAGTGTGGAAAAAACACTTTTTGCACTTGTGATAGTGTTGAAAAACCACTTTTCGCACTTGTGTTAGTGTTGAAAAACCACTTTCCGCACTTGTGTTAGTGTTGAAAAACCACTTTTCGCACTTGTGTTGGTGCAGGAAACCACTTTTGCACTTGTATTAGAGTGGAAAAAACACTTTTTGCACTTGTGATAGTGTTGAAAAACCACTTTTCGCACTTGTGTTAGTGTTGAAAAACCACTTTCCGCACTTGTGTTAGTGTTGAAAAACCACTTTTCGCACTTGTGTTGGTGCAGGAAACCACTTTTGCACTTGTATTAGTGTGGAAAAAACACTTTTTGCACTTGTGATAGTGTTGAAAAACCACTTTTCGCACTTGTGTTGGTGCAGGAAACCACTTTTGCACTTGTATTAGTGTGGAAAAACCACTTTTCGCACTTGTGTTAGTGTTGAAAAACCACTTTTCGCACTTGCATTGGTGCAGGAAACCACTTTTGCACTTGTATTAGTGTGGAAAAAACACTTTTTGCACTTGTGATAGTGTTGAAAAACCACTTTTCGCACTTGTGTTAGTGTTGAAAAACCACTTTTCGCACTTGTGTTGGTGCAGGAAACCACTTTTGCACTTGTATTAGTGTGGAAAAAACACTTTTTGCACTTGTGATAGTGTTGAAAAACCACTTTTCGCACTTGTGTTAGTGTTGAAAAACCACTTTTCGCACTTGTGTTAGTGTTGAAAAACCACTTTTGGCACTTGTGTTGGTGCAGGAAACCACTTTTGCACTTGTATTAGAGTGGAAAAAACACTTTTTGCACTTGTGATAGTGTTGAAAAACCACTTTTCGCACTTGTGTTAGTGTTGAAAAACCACTTTCCGCACTTGTGTTAGTGTTGAAAAACCACTTTTCGCACTTGTGTTGGTGCAGGAAACCACTTTTGCACTTGTATTAGTGTGGAAAAAACACTTTTTGCACTTGTGATAGTGTTGAAAAACCACTTTTCGCACTTGTGTTGGTGTTGAACAACCACATTTCGCACTTGTGTTGGTGCAGGAAACCACTTTTGCACTTGTATTAGTGTGGAAAAAACACTTTTCGCACTTGTGTTAGTGTTGAAAAACCACTTTTCGCACTTGTGTTAGTGTTGAAAAACCACTTTTCGCACTTGTGTTGGTGCAGGAAACCACTTTTGCACTTGTATTAGTGTGGAAAAAACACTTTTTGCACTTGTGATAGTGTTGAAAAACCACTTTTCGCACTCGTGTTAGTGTTGAAAAACCACTTTTCGCACTTGTGTTAGTGTCGAAAAACCACTTTTTGCACTTGTGTTAGTGTTGAAAAACCACTTTTCGCACTTGTGTTAGTGCAGGAAACCACTTTTGCACATGTATTAGTGTGGAAAAAACACTTTTTGCACTTGTGATAGTGTTGAAAAACCACTTTTCGCACTTGTGTTAGTGTTGAAAAACCACTTTTCGCACTTGTGTTGGTGTTGAAAAACCACTTTTCGCACTTGTGTTGGTGCAGGAAACCACTTTTGCACTTGTATTAGTGTGGAATAAACACTTTTTGCACTTGTGATAGTGTTGAAAAACTACTTTTCGCACTTGTGTTAGTGTTGAAAAACCACTTTTCGCACTTGTGTTAGTGTTGAAAAACCACTTTTCGCACTTGTGTTTGTGCAGGAAACCACTATTGCACTTGTATTAGTGTGGAAAAACCACTTTTCGCACTTGTGTTAGTGTTGAAAAACCACTTTTCGCACTTGTGTTAGTGTTGAAAAACCACTTTTCGCACTTGTGTTAGTGTTGAAAAACCACTTTTCGCACTTGTGTTCGTGTTGAAAAACCACTTTTCGCACTTGTGTTGGTGAAGGAAACCACTTTTGCACTTGTATTAGTGTGGAAAAACCACTTTTTGCACTTGTGATAGTGTTGAAAAACCACTTTTCACACTTGTGTTATTGTTGAAAAACCACTTTTTGCACTTGTGTTAGTGTTGAAAAACCACTTTTCGCACTTGTGTTGGTGCAGGAAACCACTTTTGCACTTGTATTGGTGCAGGAAACCACTTTTGCTCTTGTATTAGTGTGGAAAAAACACTTTTTGCACTTGTGATAGTGTTGAAAAACCACTTTTCGCACTTGTGTTAGTGTTGAAAAACCACTTTTCGCACTTGTGTTGGTGCAGGAAACCACTTTTGCACTTGTATTGGTGTGGAAAAAACACTTTTTGCACTTGTAATAGTGTTGAAAAACCACTTTTCGCACTTGTGTTAGTGTTGAAAAACCACTTTTCGCACTTGCGTTGGTGCAGGAAACCACTTTTGCACTTGTATTGGTGTGGAAAAAACACTTTTCACACTTGTGTTAGTGTTGAAAAACCACTTTTCGCACTTGTGTTGGTGCAGGAAACCACTTTTGCACTTGTATTGGTGTGGAAAAAACACTTTTTGCACTTGTGATAGTGTTGAAAAACCACTTTTCGCACTTGTGTTAGTGTTGAAAAACCACTTTTCGCACTTGTGTTGGTGCAGGAAACCACTTTTCGCACTTGTGTTGGTGCAGGAAACCACTTTTGCTCTTGTATTAGTGTGGAAAAAACACTTTTTGCACTTGTGATAGTGTTGAAAAACCACTTTTCGCACTTGTGTTAGTGTTGAAAAACCACTTTTCGCACTTGTGTTGGTGCAGGAAACCACTTTTGCACTTGTATTCGTGTGGAAAAAACACTTTTCACACTTGTGTTAGTGTTGAAAACCCACTTTTCGCACTTGTGTTAGTGTTGAAAAACCACTTTTCGCACTTGTGTTGGTGCAGGAAACCACTTTTACACTTGTATTAGTGTGGAAAAAACACTTTTTGCACTTGTGATAGTGTTGAAAAACCACTTTTCGCACTTGTGTTAGTGTTGAAAAATCACTTTTCGCACTTGTGTTGGTGCAGGAAACCACTTTTGCACTTGTATTAGTGTGGAAAAACCACTTTTTGCACTTGTGATAGTGTTGAAGAACCACTTTTCGCACTTGTGTTAGTGTTGAAAAACCACTTTTCGCACTTGTGTTGGTGCAGGAAACCACTTTTGCACTTGTATTAGTGTGGAAAAAACACTTTTTGCACTTGTGATAGTGTTGAAAAACCACTTTTCGCACTCGTGTTAGTGTTGAAAAACCACTTTTCGCACTTGTGTTAGTGTCGAAAAACCACTTTTTGCACTTGTGTTAGTGTTGAAAAACCACTTTTCGCACTTGTGTTAGTGCAGGAAACCACTTTTGCACATGTATTAGTGTGGAAAAAACACTTTTTGCACTTGTGATAGTGTTGAAAAACCACTTTTCGCACTTGTGTTAGTGTTGAAAAACCACTTTTCGCACTTGTGTTGGTGTTGAAAAACCACTTTTCGCACTTGTGTTGGTGCAGGAAACCACTTTTGCACTTGTATTAGTGTGGAATAAACACTTTTTGCACTTGTGATAGTGTTGAAAAACTACTTTTCGCACTTGTGTTAGTGTTGAAAAACCACTTTTCGCACTGTGTTAGTGTTGAAAAACCACTTTTCGCACTTGTGTTTGTGCAGGAAACCACTATTGCACTTGTATTAGTGTGGAAAAACCACTTTTCGCACTTGTGTTAGTGTTGAAAAACCACTTTTCGCACTTGTGTTAGTGTTGAAAAACCACTTTTCGCACTTGTGTTAGTGTTGAAAAACCACTTTTCGCACTTGTGTTCGTGTTGAAAAACCACTTTTCGCACTTGTGTTGTTGAAGGAAACCACTTTTGCACTTGTATTAGTGTGGAAAAACCACTTTTTGCACTTGTGATAGTGTTGAAAAACCACTTTTCACACTTGTGTTATTGTTGAAAAACCACTTTTTGCACTTGTGTTAGTGTTGAAAAACCACTTTTCGCACTTGTGTTGGTGCAGGAAACCACTTTTGCACTTGTATTGGTGCAGGAAACCACTTTTGCTCTTGTATTAGTGTGGAAAAAACACTTTTTGCACTTGTGATAGTGTTGAAAAACCACTTTTCGCACTTGTGTTAGTGTTGAAAAACCACTTTTCGCACTTGTGTTGGTGCAGGAAACCACTTTTGCACTTGTATTGGTGTGGAAAAAACACTTTTTGCACTTGTAATAGTGTTGAAAAACCACTTTTCGCACTTGTGTTAGTGTTGAAAAACCACTTTTCGCACTTGTGTTGGTGCAGGAAACCACTTTTGCACTTGTATTGGTGTGGAAAAAACACTTTTCACACTTGTGTTAGTGTTGAAAAACCACTTTTCGCACTTGTGTTGGTGCAGGAAACCACTTTTGCACTTGTATTGGTGTGGAAAAAACACTTTTTGCACTTGTGATAGTGTTGAAAAACCACTTTTCGCACTTGTGTTAGTGTTGAAAAACCACTTTTCGCACTTGTGTTGGTGCAGGAAACCACTTTTCGCACTTGTGTTGGTGCAGGAAACCACTTTTGCTCTTGTATTAGTGTGGAAAAAACACTTTTTGCACTTGTGATAGTGTTGAAAAACCACTTTTCGCACTTGTGTTAGTGTTGAAAAACCACTTTTCGCACTTGTGTTGGTGCAGGAAACCACTTTTGCACTTGTATTGGTGTGGAAAAAACACTTTTCACACTTGTGTTAGTGTTGAAAACCCACTTTTCGCACTTGTGTTAGTGTTGAAAAACCACTTTTCGCACTTGTGTTGGTGCAGGAAACCACTTTTACACTTGTATTAGTGTGGAAAAAACACTTTTTGCACTTGTGATAGTGTTGAAAAACCACTTTTCGCACTTGTGTTAGTGTTGAAAAATCACTTTTCGCACTTGTGTTGGTGCAGGAAACCACTTTTGCACTTGTATTAGTGTGGAAAAACCACTTTTTGCACTTGTGATAGTGTTGAAGAACCACTTTTCGCACTTGTGTTAGTGTTGAAAAACCACTTTTCGCACTTGTGTTGGTGCAGGAAACCACTTTTGCACTTGTATTAGTGTGGAAAAAACACTTTTTGCACTTGTGATAGTGTTGAAAAACCACTTTTCGCACTTGTGTTAGTGTTGGAAAACCACTTTTCGCACTTGTGTTAGTGTTGAAAAACCACTTTTCGCACTTGTGTTGGTGCAGGAAACCACTTTTGCACTTGTATTAGTGTGGAAAAACCACTTTTCGCACTTGTGTTAGTGTTGAAAACCCACTTTTCGCACTTGTGTTAGTGTTGAAAAACCACTTTTCGCACTTGTGTTGGTGCAGGAAACCACTTTTGCACTTGTATTAGTGTGGAAAAAACACTTTTTGCACTTGTGATAGTGTTGAAAAACCACTTTTCGCACTTGTGTTAGTGTTGAAAAACCACTTTCCGCACTTGTGTTAGTGTTGAAAAACCACTTTTCGCACTTGTGTTGGTGCAGGAAACCACTTTTGCACTTGTATTAGTGTGGAAAAAACACTTTTTGCACTTGTGATGGTGTTGAAAAACAACTTTTCGCACTTGTGTTGGTGTTGAAAAACCACTTTTCGCACTTGTGTTGGTGCAGGAAACCACTTTTGCACTTGTATTAGTGTGGAAAAAACACTTTTCGCAATTGTGTTAGTGTTGAAAAACCACTTTTCGCACTTGTGTTAGTGTTGAAAAACCACTTTTCGCACTTGTGTTGGTGCAGGAAACCACTTTTGCACTTGTATTAGTGTGGAAAAAACACTTTTTGCACTTGTGATAGTGTTGAAAAACCACTTTTCGCACTTGTGTTAGTGTTGAAAAACCACTTTTCGCACTTGTGTTAGTGTTGAAAAACCACTTTTCGCACTTGTGTTGGTGCAGGAAACCACTTTTGCACTTGTATTAGAGTGGAAAAAACACTTTTTGCACTTGTGATAGTGTTGAAAAACCACTTTTCGCACTTGTGTTAGTGTTGAAAAACCACTTTCCGCACTTGTGTTAGTGTTGAAAAACCACTTTTCGCACTTGTGTTGGTGCAGGAAACCACTTTTGCACTTGTATTAGTGTGGAAAAAACACTTTTTGCACTTGTGATAGTGTTGAAAAACCACTTTTCGCACTTGTGTTGGTGTTGAACAACCACTTTTCGCACTTGTGTTGGTGCAGGAAACCACTTTTGCACTTGTATTAGTGTGGAAAAAACACTTTTCGCACTTGTGTTAGTGTTGAAAAACCACTTTTCGCACTTGTGTTAGTGTTGAAAAACCACTTTTCGCACTTGTGTTGGTGCAGGAAACCACTTTTGCACTTGTATTAGTGTGGAAAAAACACTTTTTGCACTTGTGATAGTGTTGAAAAACCACTTTTCGCACTCGTGTTAGTGTTGAAAAACCACTTTTCGCACTTGTGTTAGTGTTGAAAAACCACTTTTCGCAATTGTGTTAGTGTTGAAAAACCACTTTTCGCACTTGTGTTAGTGTTGAAAAACCACTTTTCGCACTTGTGTTGGTGCAGGAAACCACTTTTGCACTTGTATTAGTGTGGAAAAACACTTTTTGCACTTGTGATAGTGTTGAAAAACTACTTTTCGCACTTGTGTTAGTGTTGAAAAACCACTTTTCGCACTTGTGTTAGTGTTGAAAAACCACTTTTCGCACTTGTGTTTGTGCAGGAAACCACTATTGCACTTGTATTAGTGTGGAAAAACCACTTTTCGCACTTGTGTTAGTGTTGAAAAACCACTTTTCGCACTTGTGTTAGTGTTGAAAAACCACTTTTCGCACTTGTGTTAGTGTTGAAAACCCACTTTTCGCACTTGTGTTAGTGTTGAAAAACCACTTTTCGCACTTGTGTTGGTGCAGGAAACCACTTTTACACTTGTATTAGTGTGGAAAAAACACTTTTTGCACTTGTGATAGTGTTGAAAAACCACTTTTCGCACTTGTGTTAGTGTTGAAAAATCACTTTTCGCACTTGTGTTGGTGCAGGAAACCACTTTTGCACTTGTATTAGTGTGGAAAAACCACTTTTTGCACTTGTGATAGTGTTGAAGAACCACTTTTCGCACTTGTGTTAGTGTTGAAAAACCACTTTTCGCACTTGTGTTGGTGCAGGAAACCACTTTTGCACTTGTATTAGTGTGGAAAAAACACTTTTTGCACTTGTGATAGTGTTGAAAAACCACTTTTCGCACTCGTGTTAGTGTTGAAAAACCACTTTTCGCACTTGTGTTAGTGTCGAAAAACCACTTTTTGCACTTGTGTTAGTGTTGAAAAACCACTTTTCGCACTTGTGTTAGTGCAGGAAACCACTTTTGCACATGTATTAGTGTGGAAAAAACACTTTTTGCACTTGTGATAGTGTTGAAAAACCACTTTTCGCACTTGTGTTAGTGTTGAAAAACCACTTTTCGCACTTGTGTTGGTGTTGAAAAACCACTTTTCGCACTTGTGTTGGTGCAGGAAACCACTTTTGCACTTGTATTAGTGTGGAATAAACACTTTTTGCACTTGTGATAGTGTTGAAAAACTACTTTTCGCACTTGTGTTAGTGTTGAAAAACCACTTTTCGCACTGTGTTAGTGTTGAAAAACCACTTTTCGCACTTGTGTTTGTGCAGGAAACCACTATTGCACTTGTATTAGTGTGGAAAAACCACTTTTCGCACTTGTGTTAGTGTTGAAAAACCACTTTTCGCACTTGTGTTAGTGTTGAAAAACCACTTTTCGCACTTGTGTTAGTGTTGAAAAACCACTTTTCGCACTTGTGTTCGTGTTGAAAAACCACTTTTCGCACTTGTGTTGGTGAAGGAAACCACTTTTGCACTTGTATTAGTGTGGAAAAACCACTTTTTGCACTTGTGATAGTGTTGAAAAACCACTTTTCACACTTGTGTTATTGTTGAAAAACCACTTTTTGCACTTGTGTTAGTGTTGAAAAACCACTTTTCGCACTTGTGTTGGTGCAGGAAACCACTTTTGCACTTGTATTGGTGCAGGAAACCACTTTTGCTCTTGTATTAGTGTGGAAAAAACACTTTTTGCACTTGTGATAGTGTTGAAAAACCACTTTTCGCACTTGTGTTAGTGTTGAAAAACCACTTTTCGCACTTGTGTTGGTGCAGGAAACCACTTTTGCACTTGTATTGGTGTGGAAAAAACACTTTTTGCACTTGTAATAGTGTTGAAAAACCACTTTTCGCACTTGTGTTAGTGTTGAAAAACCACTTTTCGCACTTGTGTTGGTGCAGGAAACCACTTTTGCACTTGTATTGGTGTGGAAAAAACACTTTTCACACTTGTGTTAGTGTTGAAAAACCACTTTTCGCACTTGTGTTGGTGCAGGACACCACTTTTGCACTTGTATTGGTGTGGAAAAAACACTTTTTGCACTTGTGATAGTGTTGAAAAACCACTTTTCGCACTTGTGTTAGTGTTGAAAAACCACTTTTCGCACTTGTGTTGGTGCAGGAAACCACTTTTCGCACTTGTGTTGGTGCAGGAAACCACTTTTGCTCTTGTATTAGTGTGGAAAAAACACTTTTTGCACTTGTGATAGTGTTGAAAAACCACTTTTCGCACTTGTGTTAGTGTTGAAAAACCACTTTTCGCACTTGTGTTGGTGCAGGAAACCACTTTTGCACTTGTATTGGTGTGGAAAAAACACTTTTCACACTTGTGTTAGTGTTGAAAACCCACTTTTCGCACTTGTGTTAGTGTTGAAAAACCACTTTTCGCACTTGTGTTGGTGCAGGAAACCACTTTTACACTTGTATTAGTGTGGAAAAAACACTTTTTGCACTTGTGATAGTGTTGAAAAACCACTTTTCGCACTTGTGTTAGTGTTGAAAAATCACTTTTCGCACTTGTGTTGGTGCAGGAAACCACTTTTGCACTTGTATTAGTGTGGAAAAACCACTTTTTGCACTTGTGATAGTGTTGAAGAACCACTTTTCGCACTTGTGTTAGTGTTGAAAAACCACTTTTCGCACTTGTGTTGGTGCAGGAAACCACTTTTGCACTTGTATTAGTGTGGAAAAAACACTTTTTGCACTTGTGATAGTGTTGAAAAACCACTTTTCGCACTTGTGTTAGTGTTGGAAAACCACTTTTCGCACTTGTGTTAGTGTTGAAAAACCACTTTTCGCACTTGTGTTGGTGCAGGAAACCACTTTTGCACTTGTATTAGTGTGGAAAAACCACTTTTCGCACTTGTGTTAGTGTTGAAAACCCACTTTTCGCACTTGTGTTAGTGTTGAAAAACCACTTTTCGCACTTGTGTTGGTGCAGGAAACCACTTTTGCACTTGTATTAGTGTGGAAAAAACACTTTTTGCACTTGTGATAGTGTTGAAAAACCACTTTTCGCACTTGTGTTAGTGTTGAAAAACCACTTTCCGCACTTGTGTTAGTGTTGAAAAACCACTTTTCGCACTTGTGTTGGTGCAGGAAACCACTTTTGCACTTGTATTAGTGTGGAAAAAACACTTTTTGCACTTGTGATGGTGTTGAAAAACAACTTTTCGCACTTGTGTTGGTGTTGAAAAACCACTTTTCGCACTTGTGTTGGTGCAGGAAACCACTTTTGCACTTGTATTAGTGTGGAAAAAACACTTTTCGCAATTGTGTTAGTGTTGAAAAACCACTTTTCGCACTTGTGTTAGTGTTGAAAAACCACTTTTCGCACTTGTGTTGGTGCAGGAAACCACTTTTGCACTTGTATTAGTGTGGAAAAAACACTTTTTGCACTTGTGATAGTGTGGAAAAAACACTTTTTGCACTTGTGATAGTGTTGAAAAACCACTTTTCGCACTTGTGTTAGTGTTGAAAAACCACTTTTCGCACTTGTGTTGGTGTTGAAAAACCACTTTTCGCACTTGTGTTGGTGCAGGAAACCACTTTTGCACTTGTATTAGTGTGGAATAAACACTTTTTGCACTTGTGATAGTGTTGAAAAACTACTTTTCGCACTTGTGTTAGTGTTGAAAAACCACTTTTCGCACTTGTGTTAGTGTTGAAAAACCACTTTTCGCACTTGTGTTTGTGCAGGAAACCACTATTGCACTTGTATTAGTGTGGAAAAACCACTTTTCGCACTTGTGTTAGAATTGAAAAACCACTTTTCGCACTTGTGTTAGTGTTGAAAAACCACTTTTCGCACTTGTGTTAGTGTTGAAAAACCACTTTTCGCACTTGTGTTCGTGTTGAAAAACCACTTTTCGCACTTGTGTTGGTGAAGGAAACCACTTTTGCACTTGTATTAGTGTGGAAAAACCACTTTTTGCACTTGTGATAGTGTTGAAAAACCACTTTTCACACTTGTGTTATTGTTGAAAAACCACTTTTTGCACTTGTGTTAGTGTTGAAAAACCACTTTTCGCACTTGTGTTGGTGCAGGAAACCACTTTTGCACTTGTATTGGTGCAGGAAACCACTTTTGCTCTTGTATTAGTGTGGAAAAAACACTTTTTGCACTTGTGATAGTGTTGAAAAACCACTTTTCGCACTTGTGTTAGTGTTGAAAAACCACTTTTCGCACTTGTGTTGGTGCAGGAAACCACTTTTGCACTTGTATTGGTGTGGAAAAAACACTTTTTGCACTTGTAATAGTGTTGAAAAACCACTTTTCGCACTTGTGTTAGTGTTGAAAAACCACTTTTCGCACTTGTGTTGGTGCAGGAAACCACTTTTGCACTTGTATTGGTGTGGAAAAAACACTTTTCACACTTGTGTTAGTGTTGAAAAACCACTTTTCGCACTTGTGTTGGTGCAGGAAACCACTTTTGCACTTGTATTGGTGTGGAAAAAACACTTTTTGCACTTGTGATAGTGTTGAAAAACCACTTTTCGCACTTGTGTTAGTGTTGAAAAACCACTTTTCGCACTTGTGTTGGTGCAGGAAACCACTTTTCGCACTTGTGTTGGTGCAGGAAACCACTTTTGCTCTTGTATTAGTGTGGAAAAAACACTTTTTGCACTTGTGATAGTGTTGAAAAACCACTTTTCGCACTTGTGTTAGTGTTGAAAAACCACTTTTCGCACTTGTGTTGGTGCAGGAAACCACTTTTGCACTTGTATTCGTGTGGAAAAAACACTTTTCACACTTGTGTTAGTGTTGAAAACCCACTTTTCGCACTTGTGTTAGTGTTGAAAAACCACTTTTCGCACTTGTGTTGGTGCAGGAAACCACTTTTACACTTGTATTAGTGTGGAAAAAACACTTTTTGCACTTGTGATAGTGTTGAAAAACCACTTTTCGCACTTGTGTTAGTGTTGAAAAATCACTTTTCGCACTTGTGTTGGTGCAGGAAACCACTTTTGCACTTGTATTAGTGTGGAAAAACCACTTTTTGCACTTGTGATAGTGTTGAAGAACCACTTTTCGCACTTGTGTTAGTGTTGAAAAACCACTTTTCGCACTTGTGTTGGTGCAGGAAACCACTTTTGCACTTGTATTAGTGTGGAAAAAACACTTTTTGCACTTGTGATAGTGTTGAAAAACCACTTTTCGCACTCGTGTTAGTGTTGAAAAACCACTTTTCGCACTTGTGTTAGTGTCGAAAAACCACTTTTTGCACTTGTGTTAGTGTTGAAAAACCACTTTTCGCACTTGTGTTAGTGCAGGAAACCACTTTTGCACATGTATTAGTGTGGAAAAAACACTTTTTGCACTTGTGATAGTGTTGAAAAACCACTTTTCGCACTTGTGTTAGTGTTGAAAAACCACTTTTCGCACTTGTGTTGGTGTTGAAAAACCACTTTTCGCACTTGTGTTGGTGCAGGAAACCACTTTTGCACTTGTATTAGTGTGGAATAAACACTTTTTGCACTTGTGATAGTGTTGAAAAACTACTTTTCGCACTTGTGTTAGTGTTGAAAAACCACTTTTCGCACTGTGTTAGTGTTGAAAAACCACTTTTCGCACTTGTGTTTGTGCAGGAAACCACTATTGCACTTGTATTAGTGTGGAAAAACCACTTTTCGCACTTGTGTTAGTGTTGAAAAACCACTTTTCGCACTTGTGTTAGTGTTGAAAAACCACTTTTCGCACTTGTGTTAGTGTTGAAAAACCACTTTTCGCACTTGTGTTCGTGTTGAAAAACCACTTTTCGCACTTGTGTTGGTGAAGGAAACCACTTTTGCACTTGTATTAGTGTGGAAAAACCACTTTTTGCACTTGTGATAGTGTTGAAAAACCACTTTTCACACTTGTGTTATTGTTGAAAAACCACTTTTTGCACTTGTGTTAGTGTTGAAAAACCACTTTTCGCACTTGTGTTGGTGCAGGAAACCACTTTTGCACTTGTATTGGTGCAGGAAACCACTTTTGCTCTTGTATTAGTGTGGAAAAAACACTTTTTGCACTTGTGATAGTGTTGAAAAACCACTTTTCGCACTTGTGTTAGTGTTGAAAAACCACTTTTCGCACTTGTGTTGGTGCAGGAAACCACTTTTGCACTTGTATTGGTGTGGAAAAAACACTTTTTGCACTTGTAATAGTGTTGAAAAACCACTTTTCGCACTTGTGTTAGTGTTGAAAAACCACTTTTCGCACTTGTGTTGGTGCAGGAAACCACTTTTGCACTTGTATTGGTGTGGAAAAAACACTTTTCACACTTGTGTTAGTGTTGAAAAACCACTTTTCGCACTTGTGTTGGTGCAGGAAACCACTTTTGCACTTGTATTGGTGTGGAAAAAACACTTTTTGCACTTGTGATAGTGTTGAAAAACCACTTTTCGCACTTGTGTTAGTGTTGAAAAACCACTTTTCGCACTTGTGTTGGTGCAGGAAACCACTTTTCGCACTTGTGTTGGTGCAGGAAACCACTTTTGCTCTTGTATTAGTGTGGAAAAAACACTTTTTGCACTTGTGATAGTGTTGAAAAACCACTTTTCGCACTTGTGTTAGTGTTGAAAAACCACTTTTCGCACTTGTGTTGGTGCAGGAAACCACTTTTGCACTTGTATTGGTGTGGAAAAAACACTTTTCACACTTGTGTTAGTGTTGAAAACCCACTTTTCGCACTTGTGTTAGTGTTGAAAAACCACTTTTCGCACTTGTGTTGGTGCAGGAAACCACTTTTACACTTGTATTAGTGTGGAAAAAACACTTTTTGCACTTGTGATAGTGTTGAAAAACCACTTTTCGCACTTGTGTTAGTGTTGAAAAATCACTTTTCGCACTTGTGTTGGTGCAGGAAACCACTTTTGCACTTGTATTAGTGTGGAAAAACCACTTTTTGCACTTGTGATAGTGTTGAAGAACCACTTTTCGCACTTGTGTTAGTGTTGAAAAACCACTTTTCGCACTTGTGTTGGTGCAGGAAACCACTTTTGCACTTGTATTAGTGTGGAAAAAACACTTTTTGCACTTGTGATAGTGTTGAAAAACCACTTTTCGCACTTGTGTTAGTGTTGGAAAACCACTTTTCGCACTTGTGTTAGTGTTGAAAAACCACTTTTCGCACTTGTGTTGGTGCAGGAAACCACTTTTGCACTTGTATTAGTGTGGAAAAACCACTTTTCGCACTTGTGTTAGTGTTGAAAACCCACTTTTCGCACTTGTGTTAGTGTTGAAAAACCACTTTTCGCACTTGTGTTGGTGCAGGAAACCACTTTTGCACTTGTATTAGTGTGGAAAAAACACTTTTTGCACTTGTGATAGTGTTGAAAAACCACTTTTCGCACTTGTGTTAGTGTTGAAAAACCACTTTCCGCACTTGTGTTAGTGTTGAAAAACCACTTTTCGCACTTGTGTTGGTGCAGGAAACCACTTTTGCACTTGTATTAGTGTGGAAAAAACACTTTTTGCACTTGTGATGGTGTTGAAAAACAACTTTTCGCACTTGTGTTGGTGTTGAAAAACCACTTTTCGCACTTGTGTTGGTGCAGGAAACCACTTTTGCACTTGTATTAGTGTGGAAAAAACACTTTTCGCAATTGTGTTAGTGTTGAAAAACCACTTTTCGCACTTGTGTTAGTGTTGAAAAACCACTTTTCGCACTTGTGTTGGTGCAGGAGACCACTTTTGCACTTGTATTAGTGTGGAAAAAACACTTTTTGCACTTGTGATAGTGTTGAAAAACCACTTTTCGCACTTGTGTTAGTGTTGAAAAACCACTTTTCGCACTTGTGTTAGTGTTGAAAAACCACTTTTCGCACTTGTGTTGGTGCAGGAAACCACTTTTGCACTTGTATTAGAGTGGAAAAAACACTTTTTGCACTTGTGATAGTGTTGAAAAACCACTTTTCGCACTTGTGTTAGTGTTGAAAAACCACTTTCCGCACTTGTGTTAGTGTTGAAAAACCACTTTTCGCACTTGTGTTGGTGCAGGAAACCACTTTTGCACTTGTATTAGTGTGGAAAAAACACTTTTTGCACTTGTGATAGTGTTGAAAAACCACTTTTCGCACTTGTGTTGGTGTTGAACAACCACTTTTCGCACTTGTGTTGGTGCAGGAAACCACTTTTGCACTTGTATTAGTGTGGAAAAAACACTTTTCGCACTTGTGTTAGTGTTGAAAAACCACTTTTCGCACTTGTGTTAGTGTTGAAAAACCACTTTTCGCACTTGTGTTGGTGCAGGAAACCACTTTTGCACTTGTATTAGTGTGGAAAAAACACTTTTTGCACTTGTGATAGTGTTGAAAAACCACTTTTCGCACTCGTGTTAGTGTTGAAAAACCACTTTTCGCACTTGTGTTAGTGTTGAAAAACCACTTTTCGCAATTGTGTTAGTGTTGAAAAACCACTTTTCGCACTTGTGTTAGTGTTGAAAAACCACTTTTCGCACTTGTGTTGGTGCAGGAAACCACTTTTGCACTTGTATTAGTGTGGAAAAACACTTTTTGCACTTGTGATAGTGTTGAAAAACTACTTTTCGCACTTGTGTTAGTGTTGAAAAACCACTTTTCGCACTTGTGTTAGTGTTGAAAAACCACTTTTCGCACTTGTGTTTGTGCAGGAAACCACTATTGCACTTGTATTAGTGTGGAAAAACCACTTTTCGCACTTGTGTTAGTGTTGAAAAACCACTTTTCGCACTTGTGTTAGTGTTGAAAAACCACTTTTCGCACTTGTGTTAGTGTTGAAAACCCACTTTTCGCACTTGTGTTAGTGTTGAAAAACCACTTTTCGCACTTGTGTTGGTGCAGGAAACCACTTTTACACTTGTATTAGTGTGGAAAAAACACTTTTTGCACTTGTGATAGTGTTGAAAAACCACTTTTCGCACTTGTGTTAGTGTTGAAAAATCACTTTTCGCACTTGTGTTGGTGCAGGAAACCACTTTTGCACTTGTATTAGTGTGGAAAAACCACTTTTTGCACTTGTGATAGTGTTGAAGAACCACTTTTCGCACTTGTGTTAGTGTTGAAAAACCACTTTTCGCACTTGTGTTGGTGCAGGAAACCACTTTTGCACTTGTATTAGTGTGGAAAAAACACTTTTTGCACTTGTGATAGTGTTGAAAAACCACTTTTCGCACTCGTGTTAGTGTTGAAAAACCACTTTTCGCACTTGTGTTAGTGTCGAAAAACCACTTTTTGCACTTGTGTTAGTGTTGAAAAACCACTTTTCGCACTTGTGTTAGTGCAGGAAACCACTTTTGCACATGTATTAGTGTGGAAAAAACACTTTTTGCACTTGTGATAGTGTTGAAAAACCACTTTTCGCACTTGTGTTAGTGTTGAAAAACCACTTTTCGCACTTGTGTTGGTGTTGAAAAACCACTTTTCGCACTTGTGTTGGTGCAGGAAACCACTTTTGCACTTGTATTAGTGTGGAATAAACACTTTTTGCACTTGTGATAGTGTTGAAAAACTACTTTTCGCACTTGTGTTAGTGTTGAAAAACCACTTTTCGCACTGTGTTAGTGTTGAAAAACCACTTTTCGCACTTGTGTTTGTGCAGGAAACCACTATTGCACTTGTATTAGTGTGGAAAAACCACTTTTCGCACTTGTGTTAGTGTTGAAAAACCACTTTTCGCACTTGTGTTAGTGTTGAAAAACCACTTTTCGCACTTGTGTTAGTGTTGAAAAACCACTTTTCGCACTTGTGTTCGTGTTGAAAAACCACTTTTCGCACTTGTGTTGGTGAAGGAAACCACTTTTGCACTTGTATTAGTGTGGAAAAACCACTTTTTGCACTTGTGATAGTGTTGAAAAACCACTTTTCACACTTGTGTTATTGTTGAAAAACCACTTTTTGCACTTGTGTTAGTGTTGAAAAACCACTTTTCGCACTTGTGTTGGTGCAGGAAACCACTTTTGCACTTGTATTGGTGCAGGAAACCACTTTTGCTCTTGTATTAGTGTGGAAAAAACACTTTTTGCACTTGTGATAGTGTTGAAAAACCACTTTTCGCACTTGTGTTAGTGTTGAAAAACCACTTTTCGCACTTGTGTTGGTGCAGGAAACCACTTTTGCACTTGTATTGGTGTGGAAAAAACACTTTTTGCACTTGTAATAGTGTTGAAAAACCACTTTTCGCACTTGTGTTAGTGTTGAAAAACCACTTTTCGCACTTGTGTTGGTGCAGGAAACCACTTTTGCACTTGTATTGGTGTGGAAAAAACACTTTTCACACTTGTGTTAGTGTTGAAAAACCACTTTTCGCACTTGTGTTGGTGCAGGAAACCACTTTTGCACTTGTATTGGTGTGGAAAAAACACTTTTTGCACTTGTGATAGTGTTGAAAAACCACTTTTCGCACTTGTGTTAGTGTTGAAAAACCACTTTTCGCACTTGTGTTGGTGCAGGAAACCACTTTTCGCACTTGTGTTGGTGCAGGAAACCACTTTTGCTCTTGTATTAGTGTGGAAAAAACACTTTTTGCACTTGTGATAGTGTTGAAAAACCACTTTTCGCACTTGTGTTAGTGTTGAAAAACCACTTTTCGCACTTGTGTTGGTGCAGGAAACCACTTTTGCACTTGTATTGGTGTGGAAAAAACACTTTTCACACTTGTGTTAGTGTTGAAAACCCACTTTTCGCACTTGTGTTAGTGTTGAAAAACCACTTTTCGCACTTGTGTTGGTGCAGGAAACCACTTTTACACTTGTATTAGTGTGGAAAAAACACTTTTTGCACTTGTGATAGTGTTGAAAAACCACTTTTCGCACTTGTGTTAGTGTTGAAAAATCACTTTTCGCACTTGTGTTGGTGCAGGAAACCACTTTTGCACTTGTATTAGTGTGGAAAAACCACTTTTTGCACTTGTGATAGTGTTGAAGAACCACTTTTCGCACTTGTGTTAGTGTTGAAAAACCACTTTTCGCACTTGTGTTGGTGCAGGAAACCACTTTTGCACTTGTATTAGTGTGGAAAAAACACTTTTTGCACTTGTGATAGTGTTGAAAAACCACTTTTCGCACTTGTGTTAGTGTTGGAAAACCACTTTTCGCACTTGTGTTAGTGTTGAAAAACCACTTTTCGCACTTGTGTTGGTGCAGGAAACCACTTTTGCACTTGTATTAGTGTGGAAAAACCACTTTTCGCACTTGTGTTAGTGTTGAAAACCCACTTTTCGCACTTGTGTTAGTGTTGAAAAACCACTTTTCGCACTTGTGTTGGTGCAGGAAACCACTTTTGCACTTGTATTAGTGTGGAAAAAACACTTTTTGCACTTGTGATAGTGTTGAAAAACCACTTTTCGCACTTGTGTTAGTGTTGAAAAACCACTTTTCGCACTTGTGTTGGTGCAGGAAACCACTTTTGCACTTGTATTGGTGTGGAAAAAACACTTTTTGCACTTGTAATAGTGTTGAAAAACCACTTTTCGCACTTGTGTTAGTGTTGAAAAACCACTTTTCGCACTTGTGTTGGTGCAGGAAACCACTTTTGCACTTGTATTGGTGTGGAAAAAACACTTTTCACACTTGTGTTAGTGTTGAAAAACCACTTTTCGCACTTGTGTTGGTGCAGGAAACCACTTTTGCACTTGTATTGGTGTGGAAAAAACACTTTTTGCACTTGTGATAGTGTTGAAAAACCACTTTTCGCACTTGTGTTAGTGTTGAAAAACCACTTTTCGCACTTGTGTTGGTGCAGGAAACCACTTTTCGCACTTGTGTTGGTGCAGGAAACCACTTTTGCTCTTGTATTAGTGTGGAAAAAACACTTTTTGCACTTGTGATAGTGTTGAAAAACCACTTTTCGCACTTGTGTTAGTGTTGAAAAACCACTTTTCGCACTTGTGTTGGTGCAGGAAACCACTTTTGCACTTGTATTGGTGTGGAAAAAACACTTTTCACACTTGTGTTAGTGTTGAAAACCCACTTTTCGCACTTGTGTTAGTGTTGAAAAACCACTTTTCGCACTTGTGTTGGTGCAGGAAACCACTTTTACACTTGTATTAGTGTGGAAAAAACACTTTTTGCACTTGTGATAGTGTTGAAAAACCACTTTTCGCACTTGTGTTAGTGTTGAAAAATCACTTTTCGCACTTGTGTTGGTGCAGGAAACCACTTTTGCACTTGTATTAGTGTGGAAAAACCACTTTTTGCACTTGTGATAGTGTTGAAGAACCACTTTTCGCACTTGTGTTAGTGTTGAAAAACCACTTTTCGCACTTGTGTTGGTGCAGGAAACCACTTTTGCACTTGTATTAGTGTGGAAAAAACACTTTTTGCACTTGTGATAGTGTTGAAAAACCACTTTTCGCACTTGTGTTAGTGTTGGAAAACCACTTTTCGCACTTGTGTTAGTGTTGAAAAACCACTTTTCGCACTTGTGTTGGTGCAGGAAACCACTTTTGCACTTGTATTAGTGTGGAAAAACCACTTTTCGCACTTGTGTTAGTGTTGAAAACCCACTTTTCGCACTTGTGTTAGTGTTGAAAAACCACTTTTCGCACTTGTGTTGGTGCAGGAAACCACTTTTGCACTTGTATTAGTGTGGAAAAAACACTTTTTGCACTTGTGATAGTGTTGAAAAACCACTTTTCGCACTTGTGTTAGTGTTGAAAAACCACTTTCCGCACTTGTGTTAGTGTTGAAAAACCACTTTTCGCACTTGTGTTGGTGCAGGAAACCACTTTTGCACTTGTATTAGTGTGGAAAAAACACTTTTTGCACTTGTGATGGTGTTGAAAAACAACTTTTCGCACTTGTGTTGGTGTTGAAAAACCACTTTTCGCACTTGTGTTGGTGCAGGAAACCACTTTTGCACTTGTATTAGTGTGGAAAAAACACTTTTCGCAATTGTGTTAGTGTTGAAAAACCACTTTTCGCACTTGTGTTAGTGTTGAAAAACCACTTTTCGCACTTGTGTTGGTGCAGGAGACCACTTTTGCACTTGTATTAGTGTGGAAAAAACACTTTTTGCACTTGTGATAGTGTTGAAAAACCACTTTTCGCACTTGTGTTAGTGTTGAAAAACCACTTTTCGCACTTGTGTTAGTGTTGAAAAACCACTTTTCGCACTTGTGTTGGTGCAGGAAACCACTTTTGCACTTGTATTAGAGTGGAAAAAACACTTTTTGCACTTGTGATAGTGTTGAAAAACCACTTTTCGCACTTGTGTTAGTGTTGAAAAACCACTTTCCGCACTTGTGTTAGTGTTGAAAAACCACTTTTCGCACTTGTGTTGGTGCAGGAAACCACTTTTGCACTTGTATTAGTGTGGAAAAAACACTTTTTGCACTTGTGATAGTGTTGAAAAACCACTTTTCGCACTTGTGTTGGTGTTGAACAACCACTTTTCGCACTTGTGTTGGTGCAGGAAACCACTTTTGCACTTGTATTAGTGTGGAAAAAACACTTTTCGCACTTGTGTTAGTGTTGAAAAACCACTTTTCGCACTTGTGTTAGTGTTGAAAAACCACTTTTCGCACTTGTGTTGGTGCAGGAAACCACTTTTGCACTTGTATTAGTGTGGAAAAAACACTTTTTGCACTTGTGATAGTGTTGAAAAACCACTTTTCGCACTCGTGTTAGTGTTGAAAAACCACTTTTCGCACTTGTGTTAGTGTTGAAAAACCACTTTTCGCAATTGTGTTAGTGTTGAAAAACCACTTTTCGCACTTGTGTTAGTGTTGAAAAACCACTTTTCGCACTTGTGTTGGTGCAGGAAACCACTTTTGCACTTGTATTAGTGTGGAAAAACACTTTTTGCACTTGTGATAGTGTTGAAAAACTACTTTTCGCACTTGTGTTAGTGTTGAAAAACCACTTTTCGCACTTGTGTTAGTGTTGAAAAACCACTTTTCGCACTTGTGTTTGTGCAGGAAACCACTATTGCACTTGTATTAGTGTGGAAAAACCACTTTTCGCACTTGTGTTAGTGTTGAAAAACCACTTTTCGCACTTGTGTTAGTGTTGAAAAACCACTTTTCGCACTTGTGTTAGTGTTGAAAACCCACTTTTCGCACTTGTGTTAGTGTTGAAAAACCACTTTTCGCACTTGTGTTGGTGCAGGAAACCACTTTTACACTTGTATTAGTGTGGAAAAAACACTTTTTGCACTTGTGATAGTGTTGAAAAACCACTTTTCGCACTTGTGTTAGTGTTGAAAAATCACTTTTCGCACTTGTGTTGGTGCAGGAAACCACTTTTGCACTTGTATTAGTGTGGAAAAACCACTTTTTGCACTTGTGATAGTGTTGAAGAACCACTTTTCGCACTTGTGTTAGTGTTGAAAAACCACTTTTCGCACTTGTGTTGGTGCAGGAAACCACTTTTGCACTTGTATTAGTGTGGAAAAAACACTTTTTGCACTTGTGATAGTGTTGAAAAACCACTTTTCGCACTCGTGTTAGTGTTGAAAAACCACTTTTCGCACTTGTGTTAGTGTCGAAAAACCACTTTTTGCACTTGTGTTAGTGTTGAAAAACCACTTTTCGCACTTGTGTTAGTGCAGGAAACCACTTTTGCACATGTATTAGTGTGGAAAAAACACTTTTTGCACTTGTGATAGTGTTGAAAAACCACTTTTCGCACTTGTGTTAGTGTTGAAAAACCACTTTTCGCACTTGTGTTGGTGTTGAAAAACCACTTTTCGCACTTGTGTTGGTGCAGGAAACCACTTTTGCACTTGTATTAGTGTGGAATAAACACTTTTTGCACTTGTGATAGTGTTGAAAAACTACTTTTCGCACTTGTGTTAGTGTTGAAAAACCACTTTTCGCACTGTGTTAGTGTTGAAAAACCACTTTTCGCACTTGTGTTTGTGCAGGAAACCACTATTGCACTTGTATTAGTGTGGAAAAACCACTTTTCGCACTTGTGTTAGTGTTGAAAAACCACTTTTCGCACTTGTGTTAGTGTTGAAAAACCACTTTTCGCACTTGTGTTAGTGTTGAAAAACCACTTTTCGCACTTGTGTTCGTGTTGAAAAACCACTTTTCGCACTTGTGTTGGTGAAGGAAACCACTTTTGCACTTGTATTAGTGTGGAAAAACCACTTTTTGCACTTGTGATAGTGTTGAAAAACCACTTTTCACACTTGTGTTATTGTTGAAAAACCACTTTTTGCACTTGTGTTAGTGTTGAAAAACCACTTTTCGCACTTGTGTTGGTGCAGGAAACCACTTTTGCACTTGTATTGGTGCAGGAAACCACTTTTGCTCTTGTATTAGTGTGGAAAAAACACTTTTTGCACTTGTGATAGTGTTGAAAAACCACTTTTCGCACTTGTGTTAGTGTTGAAAAACCACTTTTCGCACTTGTGTTGGTGCAGGAAACCACTTTTGCACTTGTATTGGTGTGGAAAAAACACTTTTTGCACTTGTAATAGTGTTGAAAAACCACTTTTCGCACTTGTGTTAGTGTTGAAAAACCACTTTTCGCACTTGTGTTGGTGCAGGAAACCACTTTTGCACTTGTATTGGTGTGGAAAAAACACTTTTCACACTTGTGTTAGTGTTGAAAAACCACTTTTCGCACTTGTGTTGGTGCAGGAAACCACTTTTGCACTTGTATTGGTGTGGAAAAAACACTTTTTGCACTTGTGATAGTGTTGAAAAACCACTTTTCGCACTTGTGTTAGTGTTGAAAAACCACTTTTCGCACTTGTGTTGGTGCAGGAAACCACTTTTCGCACTTGTGTTGGTGCAGGAAACCACTTTTGCTCTTGTATTAGTGTGGAAAAAACACTTTTTGCACTTGTGATAGTGTTGAAAAACCACTTTTCGCACTTGTGTTAGTGTTGAAAAACCACTTTTCGCACTTGTGTTGGTGCAGGAAACCACTTTTGCACTTGTATTGGTGTGGAAAAAACACTTTTCACACTTGTGTTAGTGTTGAAAACCCACTTTTCGCACTTGTGTTAGTGTTGAAAAACCACTTTTCGCACTTGTGTTGGTGCAGGAAACCACTTTTACACTTGTATTAGTGTGGAAAAAACACTTTTTGCACTTGTGATAGTGTTGAAAAACCACTTTTCGCACTTGTGTTAGTGTTGAAAAATCACTTTTCGCACTTGTGTTGGTGCAGGAAACCACTTTTGCACTTGTATTAGTGTGGAAAAACCACTTTTTGCACTTGTGATAGTGTTGAAGAACCACTTTTCGCACTTGTGTTAGTGTTGAAAAACCACTTTTCGCACTTGTGTTGGTGCAGGAAACCACTTTTGCACTTGTATTAGTGTGGAAAAAACACTTTTTGCACTTGTGATAGTGTTGAAAAACCACTTTTCGCACTTGTGTTAGTGTTGGAAAACCACTTTTCGCACTTGTGTTAGTGTTGAAAAACCACTTTTCGCACTTGTGTTGGTGCAGGAAACCACTTTTGCACTTGTATTAGTGTGGAAAAACCACTTTTCGCACTTGTGTTAGTGTTGAAAACCCACTTTTCGCACTTGTGTTAGTGTTGAAAAACCACTTTTCGCACTTGTGTTGGTGCAGGAAACCACTTTTGCACTTGTATTAGTGTGGAAAAAACACTTTTTGCACTTGTGATAGTGTTGAAAAACCACTTTTCGCACTTGTGTTAGTGTTGAAAAACCACTTTCCGCACTTGTGTTAGTGTTGAAAAACCACTTTTCGCACTTGTGTTGGTGCAGGAAACCACTTTTGCACTTGTATTAGTGTGGAAAAAACACTTTTTGCACTTGTGATGGTGTTGAAAAACAACTTTTCGCACTTGTGTTGGTGTTGAAAAACCACTTTTCGCACTTGTGTTGGTGCAGGAAACCACTTTTGCACTTGTATTAGTGTGGAAAAAACACTTTTCGCAATTGTGTTAGTGTTGAAAAACCACTTTTCGCACTTGTGTTAGTGTTGAAAAACCACTTTTCGCACTTGTGTTGGTGCAGGAAACCACTTTTGCACTTGTATTAGTGTGGAAAAAACACTTTTTGCACTTGTGATAGTGTTGAAAAACCACTTTTCGCACTTGTGTTAGTGTTGAAAAACCACTTTTCGCACTTGTGTTAGTGTTGAAAAACCACTTTTCGCACTTGTGTTGGTGCAGGAAACCACTTTTGCACTTGTATTAGAGTGGAAAAAACACTTTTTGCACTTGTGATAGTGTTGAAAAACCACTTTTCGCACTTGTGTTAGTGTTGAAAAACCACTTTCCGCACTTGTGTTAGTGTTGAAAAACCACTTTTCGCACTTGTGTTGGTGCAGGAAACCACTTTTGCACTTGTATTAGTGTGGAAAAAACACTTTTTGCACTTGTGATAGTGTTGAAAAACCACTTTTCGCACTTGTGTTGGTGTTGAACAACCACTTTTCGCACTTGTGTTGGTGCAGGAAACCACTTTTGCACTTGTATTAGTGTGGAAAAAACACTTTTCGCACTTGTGTTAGTGTTGAAAAACCACTTTTCGCACTTGTGTTAGTGTTGAAAAACCACTTTTCGCACTTGTGTTGGTGCAGGAAACCACTTTTGCACTTGTATTAGTGTGGAAAAAACACTTTTTGCACTTGTGATAGTGTTGAAAAACCACTTTTCGCACTCGTGTTAGTGTTGAAAAACCACTTTTCGCACTTGTGTTAGTGTTGAAAAACCACTTTTCGCAATTGTGTTAGTGTTGAAAAACCACTTTTCGCACTTGTGTTAGTGTTGAAAAACCACTTTTCGCACTTGTGTTGGTGCAGGAAACCACTTTTGCACTTGTATTAGTGTGGAAAAACACTTTTTGCACTTGTGATAGTGTTGAAAAACTACTTTTCGCACTTGTGTTAGTGTTGAAAAACCACTTTTCGCACTTGTGTTAGTGTTGAAAAACCACTTTTCGCACTTGTGTTTGTGCAGGAAACCACTATTGCACTTGTATTAGTGTGGAAAAACCACTTTTCGCACTTGTGTTAGTGTTGAAAAACCACTTTTCGCACTTGTGTTAGTGTTGAAAAACCACTTTTCGCACTTGTGTTAGTGTTGAAAAACCACTTTTCGCACTTGTGTTCGTGTTGAAAAACCACTTTTCGCACTTGTGTTGGTGAAGGAAACCACTTTTGCACTTGTATTAGTGTGGAAAAACCACTTTTTGCACTTGTGATAGTGTTGAAAAACCACTTTTCACACTTGTGTTATTGTTGAAAAACCACTTTTTGCACTTGTGTTAGTGTTGAAAAACCACTTTTCGCACTTGTGTTAGTGCAGGAAACCACTTTTGCACTTGTATTGGTGCAGGAAACCACTTTTGCTCTTGTATTAGTGTGGAAAAAACACTTTTTGCACTTGTGATAGTGTTGAAAAACCACTTTTCGCACTTGTGTTAGTGTTGAAAAACCACTTTTCGCACTTGTGTTGGTGCAGGAAACCACTTTTGCACTTGTATTGGTGTGGAAAAAACACTTTTTGCACTTGTAATAGTGTTGAAAAACCACTTTTCGCACTTGTGTTAGTGTTGAAAAACCACTTTTCGCACTTGTGTTGGTGCAGGAAACCACTTTTGCACTTGTATTGGTGTGGAAAAAACACTTTTCACACTTGTGTTAGTGTTGAAAAACCACTTTTCGCACTTGTGTTGGTGCAGGAAACCACTTTTGCACTTGTATTGGTGTGGAAAAAACACTTTTTGCACTTGTGATAGTGTTGAAAAACCACTTTTCGCACTTGTGTTAGTGTTGAAAAACCACTTTTCGCACTTGTGTTGGTGCAGGAAACCACTTTTCGCACTTGTGTTGGTGCAGGAAACCACTTTTGCTCTTGTATTAGTGTGGAAAAAACACTTTTTGCACTTGTGATAGTGTTGAAAAACCACTTTTCGCACTTGTGTTAGTGTTGAAAAACCACTTTTCGCACTTGTGTTGGTGCAGGAAACCACTTTTGCACTTGTATTCGTGTGGAAAAAACACTTTTCACACTTCTGTTAGTGTTGAAAACCCACTTTTCGCACTTGTGTTAGTGTTGAAAAACCACTTTTCGCACTTGTGTTGGTGCAGGAAACCACTTTTACACTTGTATTAGTGTGGAAAAAACACTTTTTGCACTTGTGATAGTGTTGAAAAACCACTTTTCGCACTTGTGTTAGTGTTGAAAAATCACTTTTCGCACTTGTGTTGGTGCAGGAAACCACTTTTGCACTTGTATTAGTGTGGAAAAACCACTTTTTGCACTTGTGATAGTGTTGAAGAACCACTTTTCGCACTTGTGTTAGTGTTGAAAAACCACTTTTCGCACTTGTGTTGGTGCAGGAAACCACTTTTGCACTTGTATTAGTGTGGAAAAAACACTTTTTGCACTTGTGATAGTGTTGAAAAACCACTTTTCGCACTCGTGTTAGTGTTGAAAATCACTTTTCGCACTTGTGTTAGTGTCGAAAAACCACTTTTTGCACTTGTGTTAGTGTTGAAAAACCACTTTTCGCACTTGTGTTAGTGCAGGAAACCACTTTTGCACATGTATTAGTGTGGAAAAAACACTTTTTGCACTTGTGATAGTGTTGAAAAACCACTTTTCGCACTTGTGTTAGTGTTGAAAAACCACTTTTCGCACTTGTGTTGGTGTTGAAAAACCACTTTTCGCACTTGTGTTGGTGCAGGAAACCACTTTTGCACTTGTATTAGTGTGGAATAAACACTTTTTGCACTTGTGATAGTGTTGAAAAACTACTTTTCGCACTTGTGTTAGTGTTGAAAAACCACTTTTCGCACTTGTGTTAGTGTTGAAAAACCACTTTTCGCACTTGTGTTTGTGCAGGAAACCACTATTGCACTTGTATTAGTGTGGAAAAACCACTTTTCGCACTTGTGTTAGTGTTGAAAAACCACTTTTCGCACTTGTGTTAGTGTTGAAAAACCACTTTTCGCACTTGTGTTAGTGTTGAAAAACCACTTTTCGCACTTGTGTTCGTGTTGAAAAACCACTTTTCGCACTTGTGTTGGTGAAGGAAACCACTTTTGCACTTGTATTAGTGTGGAAAAACCACTTTTTGCACTTGTGATAGTGTTGAAAAACCACTTTTCACACTTGTGTTATTGTTGAAAAACCACTTTTTGCACTTGTGTTAGTGTTGAAAAACCACTTTTCGCACTTGTGTTGGTGCAGGAAACCACTTTTGCACTTGTATTGGTGCAGGAAACCACTTTTGCTCTTGTATTAGTGTGGAAAAAACACTTTTTGCACTTGTGATAGTGTTGAAAAACCACTTTTCGCACTTGTGTTAGTGTTGAAAAACCACTTTTCGCACTTGTGTTGGTGCAGGAAACCACTTTTGCACTTGTATTGGTGTGGAAAAAACACTTTTTGCACTTGTAATAGTGTTGAAAAACCACTTTTCGCACTTGTGTTAGTGTTGAAAAACCACTTTTCGCACTTGTGTTGGTGCAGGAAACCACTTTTGCACTTGTATTGGTGTGGAAAAAACACTTTTCACACTTGTGTTAGTGTTGAAAAACCACTTTTCGCACTTGTGTTGGTGCAGGAAACCACTTTTGCACTTGTATTGGTGTGGAAAAAACACTTTTTGCACTTGTGATAGTGTTGAAAAACCACTTTTCGCACTTGTGTTAGTGTTGAAAAACCACTTTTCGCACTTGTGTTGGTGCAGGAAACCACTTTTCGCACTTGTGTTGGTGCAGGAAACCACTTTTGCTCTTGTATTAGTGTGGAAAAAACACTTTTTGCACTTGTGATAGTGTTGAAAAACCACTTTTCGCACTTGTGTTAGTGTTGAAAAACCACTTTTCGCACTTGTGTTGGTGCAGGAAACCACTTTTGCACTTGTATTGGTGTGGAAAAAACACTTTTCACACTTGTGTTAGTGTTGAAAACCCACTTTTCGCACTTGTGTTAGTGTTGAAAAACCACTTTTCGCACTTGTGTTGGTGCAGGAAACCACTTTTACACTTGTATTAGTGTGGAAAAAACACTTTTTGCACTTGTGATAGTGTTGAAAAACCACTTTTCGCACTTGTGTTAGTGTTGAAAAATCACTTTTCGCACTTGTGTTGGTGCAGGAAACCACTTTTGCACTTGTATTAGTGTGGAAAAACCACTTTTTGCACTTGTGATAGTGTTGAAGAACCACTTTTCGCACTTGTGTTAGTGTTGAAAAACCACTTTTCGCACTTGTGTTGGTGCAGGAAACCACTTTTGCACTTGTATTAGTGTGGAAAAAACACTTTTTGCACTTGTGATAGTGTTGAAAAACCACTTTTCGCACTTGTGTTAGTGTTGGAAAACCACTTTTCGCACTTGTGTTAGTGTTGAAAAACCACTTTTCGCACTTGTGTTGGTGCAGGAAACCACTTTTGCACTTGTATTAGTGTGGAAAAACCACTTTTCGCACTTGTGTTAGTGTTGAAAACCCACATTTCGCACTTGTGTTAGTGTTGAAAAACCACTTTTCGCACTTGTGTTGGTGCAGGAAACCACTTTTGCACTTGTATTAGTGTGGAAAAAACACTTTTTGCACTTGTGATAGTGTTGAAAAACCACTTTTCGCACTTGTGTTAGTGTTGAAAAACCACTTTTCGCACTTGTGTTAGTGTTGAAAAACCACTTTTCGCACTTGTGTTGGTGCAGGAAACCACTTTTGCACTTGTATTAGAGTGGAAAAAACACTTTTTGCACTTGTGATAGTGTTGAAAAACCACTTTTCGCACTTGTGTTAGTGTTGAAAAACCACTTTCCGCACTTGTGTTAGTGTTGAAAAACCACTTTTCGCACTTGTGTTGGTGCAGGAAACCACTTTTGCACTTGTATTAGTGTGGAAAAAACACTTTTTGCACTTGTGATAGTGTTGAAAAACCACTTTTCGCACTTGTGTTGGTGTTGAACAACCACTTTTCGCACTTGTGTTGGTGCAGGAAACCACTTTTGCACTTGTATTAGTGTGGAAAAAACACTTTTCGCACTTGTGTTAGTGTTGAAAAACCACTTTTCGCACTTGTGTTAGTGTTGAAAAACCACTTTTCGCACTTGTGTTGGTGCAGGAAACCACTTTTGCACTTGTATTAGTGTGGAAAAAACACTTTTTGCACTTGTGATAGTGTTGAAAAACCACTTTTCGCACTCGTGTTAGTGTTGAAAAACCACTTTTCGCACTTGTGTTAGTGTTGAAAAACCACTTTTCGCAATTGTGTTAGTGTTGAAAAACCACTTTTCGCACTTGTGTTAGTGTTGAAAAACCACTTTTCGCACTTGTGTTGGTGCAGGAAACCACTTTTGCACTTGTATTAGTGTGGAAAAACACTTTTTGCACTTGTGATAGTGTTGAAAAACTACTTTTCGCACTTGTGTTAGTGTTGAAAAACCACTTTTCGCACTTGTGTTAGTGTTGAAAAACCACTTTTCGCACTTGTGTTTGTGCAGGAAACCACTATTGCACTTGTATTAGTGTGGAAAAACCACTTTTCGCACTTGTGTTAGTGTTGAAAAACCACTTTTCGCACTTGTGTTAGTGTTGAAAAACCACTTTTCGCACTTGTGTTAGTGTTGAAAAACCACTTTTCGCACTTGTGTTCGTGTTGAAAAACCACTTTTCGCACTTGTGTTGGTGAAGGAAACCACTTTTGCACTTGTATTAGTGTGGAAAAACCACTTTTTGCACTTGTGATAGTGTTGAAAAACCACTTTTCACACTTGTGTTATTGTTGAAAAACCACTTTTTGCACTTGTGTTAGTGTTGAAAAACCACTTTTCGCACTTGTGTTGGTGCAGGAAACCACTTTTGCACTTGTATTGGTGCAGGAAACCACTTTTGCTCTTGTATTAGTGTGGAAAAAACACTTTTTGCACTTGTGATAGTGTTGAAAAACCACTTTTCGCACTTGTGTTAGTGTTGAAAAACCACTTTTCGCACTTGTGTTGGTGCAGGAAACCACTTTTGCACTTGTATTGGTGTGGAAAAAACACTTTTTGCACTTGTAATAGTGTTGAAAAACCACTTTTCGCACTTGTGTTAGTGTTGAAAAACCACTTTTCGCACTTGTGTTGGTGCAGGAAACCACTTTTGCACTTGTATTGGTGTGGAAAAAACACTTTTCACACTTGTGTTAGTGTTGAAAAACCACTTTTCGCACTTGTGTTGGTGCAGGAAACCACTTTTGCACTTGTATTGGTGTGGAAAAAACACTTTTTGCACTTGTGATAGTGTTGAAAAACCACTTTTCGCACTTGTGTTAGTGTTGAAAAACCACTTTTCGCACTTGTGTTGGTGCAGGAAACCACTTTTCGCACTTGTGTTGGTGCAGGAAACCACTTTTGCTCTTGTATTAGTGTGGAAAAAACACTTTTTGCACTTGTGATAGTGTTGAAAAACCACTTTTCGCACTTGTGTTAGTGTTGAAAAACCACTTTTCGCACTTGTGTTGGTGCAGGAAACCACTTTTGCACTTGTATTCGTGTGGAAAAAACACTTTTCACACTTGTGTTAGTGTTGAAAACCCACTTTTCGCACTTGTGTTAGTGTTGAAAAACCACTTTTCGCACTTGTGTTGGTGCAGGAAACCACTTTTACACTTGTATTAGTGTGGAAAAAACACTTTTTGCACTTGTGATAGTGTTGAAAAACCACTTTTCGCACTTGTGTTAGTGTTGAAAAATCACTTTTCGCACTTGTGTTGGTGCAGGAAACCACTTTTGCACTTGTATTAGTGTGGAAAAACCACTTTTTGCACTTGTGATAGTGTTGAAGAACCACTTTTCGCACTTGTGTTAGTGTTGAAAAACCACTTTTCGCACTTGTGTTGGTGCAGGAAACCACTTTTGCACTTGTATTAGTGTGGAAAAAACACTTTTTGCACTTGTGATAGTGTTGAAAAACCACTTTTCGCACTCGTGTTAGTGTTGAAAATCACTTTTCGCACTTGTGTTAGTGTCGAAAAACCACTTTTTGCACTTGTGTTAGTGTTGAAAAACCACTTTTCGCACTTGTGTTAGTGCAGGAAACCACTTTTGCACATGTATTAGTGTGGAAAAAACACTTTTTGCACTTGTGATAGTGTTGAAAAACCACTTTTCGCACTTGTGTTAGTGTTGAAAAACCACTTTTCGCACTTGTGTTGGTGTTGAAAAACCACTTTTCGCACTTGTGTTGGTGCAGGAAACCACTTTTGCACTTGTATTAGTGTGGAATAAACACTTTTTGCACTTGTGATAGTGTTGAAAAACTACTTTTCGCACTTGTGTTAGTGTTGAAAAACCACTTTTCGCACTTGTGTTAGTGTTGAAAAACCACTTTTCGCACTTGTGTTTGTGCAGGAAACCACTATTGCACTTGTATTAGTGTGGAAAAACCACTTTTCGCACTTGTGTTAGTGTTGAAAAACCACTTTTCGCACTTGTGTTAGTGTTGAAAAACCACTTTTCGCACTTGTGTTAGTGTTGAAAAACCACTTTTCGCACTTGTGTTCGTGTTGAAAAACCACTTTTCGCACTTGTGTTGGTGAAGGAAACCACTTTTGCACTTGTATTAGTGTGGAAAAACCACTTTTTGCACTTGTGATAGTGTTGAAAAACCACTTTTCACACTTGTGTTATTGTTGAAAAACCACTTTTTGCACTTGTGTTAGTGTTGAAAAACCACTTTTCGCACTTGTGTTGGTGCAGGAAACCACTTTTGCACTTGTATTGGTGCAGGAAACCACTTTTGCTCTTGTATTAGTGTGGAAAAAACACTTTTTGCACTTGTGATAGTGTTGAAAAACCACTTTTCGCACTTGTGTTAGTGTTGAAAAACCACTTTTCGCACTTGTGTTGGTGCAGGAAACCACTTTTGCACTTGTATTGGTGTGGAAAAAACACTTTTTGCACTTGTAATAGTGTTGAAAAACCACTTTTCGCACTTGTGTTAGTGTTGAAAAACCACTTTTCGCACTTGTGTTGGTGCAGGAAACCACTTTTGCACTTGTATTGGTGTGGAAAAAACACTTTTCACACTTGTGTTAGTGTTGAAAAACCACTTTTCGCACTTGTGTTGGTGCAGGAAACCACTTTTGCACTTGTATTGGTGTGGAAAAAACACTTTTTGCACTTGTGATAGTGTTGAAAAACCACTTTTCGCACTTGTGTTAGTGTTGAAAAACCACTTTTCGCACTTGTGTTGGTGCAGGAAACCACTTTTCGCACTTGTGTTGGTGCAGGAAACCACTTTTGCTCTTGTATTAGTGTGGAAAAAACACTTTTTGCACTTGTGATAGTGTTGAAAAACCACTTTTCGCACTTGTGTTAGTGTTGAAAAACCACTTTTCGCACTTGTGTTGGTGCAGGAAACCACTTTTGCACTTGTATTGGTGTGGAAAAAACACTTTTCACACTTGTGTTAGTGTTGAAAACCCACTTTTCGCACTTGTGTTAGTGTTGAAAAACCACTTTTCGCACTTGTGTTGGTGCAGGAAACCACTTTTACACTTGTATTAGTGTGGAAAAAACACTTTTTGCACTTGTGATAGTGTTGAAAAACCACTTTTCGCACTTGTGTTAGTGTTGAAAAATCACTTTTCGCACTTGTGTTGGTGCAGGAAACCACTTTTGCACTTGTATTAGTGTGGAAAAACCACTTTTTGCACTTGTGATAGTGTTGAAGAACCACTTTTCGCACTTGTGTTAGTGTTGAAAAACCACTTTTCGCACTTGTGTTGGTGCAGGAAACCACTTTTGCACTTGTATTAGTGTGGAAAAAACACTTTTTGCACTTGTGATAGTGTTGAAAAACCACTTTTCGCACTTGTGTTAGTGTTGGAAAACCACTTTTCGCACTTGTGTTAGTGTTGAAAAACCACTTTTCGCACTTGTGTTGGTGCAGGAAACCACTTTTGCACTTGTATTAGTGTGGAAAAACCACTTTTCGCACTTGTGTTAGTGTTGAAAACCCACATTTCGCACTTGTGTTAGTGTTGAAAAACCACTTTTCGCACTTGTGTTGGTGCAGGAAACCACTTTTGCACTTGTATTAGTGTGGAAAAAACACTTTTTGCACTTGTGATAGTGTTGAAAAACCACTTTTCGCACTTGTGTTAGTGTTGAAAAACCACTTTCCGCACTTGTGTTAGTGTTGAAAAACCACTTTTCGCACTTGTGTTGGTGCAGGAAACCACTTTTGCACTTGTATTAGTGTGGAAAAAACACTTTTTGCACTTGTGATGGTGTTGAAAAACAACTTTTCGCACTTGTGTTGGTGTTGAAAAACCACTTTTCGCACTTGTGTTGGTGCAGGAAACCACTTTTGCACTTGTATTAGTGTGGAAAAAACACTTTTCGCAATTGTGTTAGTGTTGAAAAACCACTTTTCGCACTTGTGTTAGTGTTGAAAAACCACTTTTCGCACTTGTGTTGGTGCAGGAAACCACTTTTGCACTTATATTAGTGTGGAAAAAACACTTTTTGCACTTGTGATAGTGTTGAAAAACCACTTTTCGCACTTGTGTTAGTGTTGAAAAACCACTTTTCGCACTTGTGTTAGTGTTGAAAAACCACTTTTCGCACTTGTGTTGGTGCAGGAAACCACTTTTGCACTTGTATTAGAGTGGAAAAAACACTTTTTGCACTTGTGATAGTGTTGAAAAACCACTTTTCGCACTTGTGTTAGTGTTGAAAAACCACTTTCCGCACTTGTGTTAGTGTTGAAAAACCACTTTTCGCACTTGTGTTGGTGCAGGAAACCACTTTTGCACTTGTATTAGTGTGGAAAAAACACTTTTTGCACTTGTGATAGTGTTGAAAAACCACTTTTCGCACTTGTGTTGGTGTTGAACAACCACTTTTCGCACTTGTGTTGGTGCAGGAAACCACTTTTGCACTTGTATTAGTGTGGAAAAAACACTTTTCGCACTTGTGTTAGTGTTGAAAAACCACTTTTCGCACTTGTGTTAGTGTTGAAAAACCACTTTTCGCACTTGTGTTGGTGCAGGAAACCACTTTTGCACTTGTATTAGTGTGGAAAAAACACTTTTTGCACTTGTGATAGTGTTGAAAAACCACTTTTCGCACTTGTGTTAGTGTTGAAAAACCACTTTTCGCACTTGTGTTAGTGTTGAAAAACCACTTTTCGCACTTGTGTTGGTGCAGGAAACCACTTTTGCACTTGTATTAGAGTGGAAAAAACACTTTTTGCACTTGTGATAGTGTTGAAAAACCACTTTTCGCACTTGTGTTAGTGTTGAAAAACCACTTTCCGCACTTGTGTTAGTGTTGAAAAACCACTTTTCGCACTTGTGTTGGTGCAGGAAACCACTTTTGCACTTGTATTAGTGTGGAAAAAACACTTTTTGCACTTGTGATGGTGTTGAAAAACAACTTTTCGCACTTGTGTTGGTGTTGAAAAACCACTTTTCGTACTTGTGTTGGTGCAGGAAACCACTTTTGCACTTGTATTAGTGTGGAAAAAACACTTTTCGCAATTGTGTTAGTGTTGAAAAACCACTTTTCGCACTTGTGTTAGTGTTGAAAAACCACTTTTCGCACTTGTGTTGGTGCAGGAAACCACTTTTGCACTTGTATTAGTGTGGAAAAAACACTTTTTGCACTTGTGATAGTGTTGAAAAACCACTTTTCGCACTTGTGTTAGTGTTGAAAAACCACTTTTCGCACTTGTGTTAGTGTTGAAAAACCACTTTTCGCACTTGTGTTGGTGCAGGAAACCACTTTTGCACTTGTATTAGAGTGGAAAAAACACTTTTTGCACTTGTGATAGTGTTGAAAAACCACTTTTCGCACTTGTGTTAGTGGTGAAAAACCACTTTCCGCACTTGTGTTAGTGTTGAAAAACCACTTTTCGCACTTGGGTTGGTGCAGGAAACCACTTTTGCACTTGTATTAGTGTGGAAAAAACACTTTTTGCACTTGTGATAGTGTTGAAAAACCACTTTTCGCACTTGTGTTAGTGTTGGAAAACCACTTTTCGCACTTGTGTTAGTGTTGAAAAACCACTTTTCGCACTTGTGTTGGTGCAGGAAACCACTTTTGCACTTGTATTAGTGTGGAAAAACCACTTTTCGCACTTGTGTTAGTGTTGAAAACCCACATTTCGCACTTGTGTTAGTGTTGAAAAACCACTTTTCGCACTTGTGTTGGTGCAGGAAACCACTTTTGCACTTGTATTAGTGTGGAAAAAACACTTTTTGCACTTGTGATAGTGTTGAAAAACCACTTTTCGCACTTGTGTTAGTGTTGAAAAACCACTTTCCGCACTTGTGTTAGTGTTGAAAAACCACTTTTCGCACTTGTGTTGGTGCAGGAAACCACTTTTGCACTTGTATTAGTGTGGAAAAAACACTTTTTGCACTTGTGATGGTGTTGAAAAACAACTTTTCGCACTTGTGTTGGTGTTGAAAAACCACTTTTCGCACTTGTGTTGGTGCAGGAAACCACTTTTGCACTTGTATTAGTGTGGAAAAAACACTTTTCGCAATTGTGTTAGTGTTGAAAAACCACTTTTCGCACTTGTGTTAGTGTTGAAAAACCACTTTTCGCACTTGTGTTGGTGCAGGAAACCACTTTTGCACTTATATTAGTGTGGAAAAAACACTTTTTGCACTTGTGATAGTGTTGAAAAACCACTTTTCGCACTTGTGTTAGTGTTGAAAAACCACTTTTCGCACTTGTGTTAGTGTTGAAAAACCACTTTTCGCACTTGTGTTGGTGCAGGAAACCACTTTTGCACTTGTATTAGAGTGGAAAAAACACTTTTTGCACTTGTGATAGTGTTGAAAAACCACTTTTCGCACTTGTGTTAGTGTTGAAAAACCACTTTCCGCACTTGTGTTAGTGTTGAAAAACCACTTTTCGCACTTGTGTTGGTGCAGGAAACCACTTTTGCACTTGTATTAGTGTGGAAAAAACACTTTTTGCACTTGTGATAGTGTTGAAAAACCACTTTTCGCACTTGTGTTGGTGTTGAACAACCACTTTTCGCACTTGTGTTGGTGCAGGAAACCACTTTTGCACTTGTATTAGTGTGGAAAAAACACTTTTCGCACTTGTGTTAGTGTTGAAAAACCACTTTTCGCACTTGTGTTAGTGTTGAAAAACCACTTTTCGCACTTGTGTTGGTGCAGGAAACCACTTTTGCACTTGTATTAGTGTGGAAAAAACACTTTTTGCACTTGTGATAGTGTTGAAAAACCACTTTTCGCACTTGTGTTAGTGTTGAAAAACCACTTTTCGCACTTGTGTTAGTGTTGAAAAACCACTTTTCGCACTTGTGTTGGTGCAGGAAACCACTTTTGCACTTGTATTAGAGTGGAAAAAACACTTTTTGCACTTGTGATAGTGTTGAAAAACCACTTTTCGCACTTGTGTTAGTGTTGAAAAACCACTTTCCGCACTTGTGTTAGTGTTGAAAAACCACTTTTCGCACTTGTGTTGGTGCAGGAAACCACTTTTGCACTTGTATTAGTGTGGAAAAAACACTTTTTGCACTTGTGATGGTGTTGAAAAACAACTTTTCGCACTTGTGTTGGTGTTGAAAAACCACTTTTCGTACTTGTGTTGGTGCAGGAAACCACTTTTGCACTTGTATTAGTGTGGAAAAAACACTTTTCGCAATTGTGTTAGTGTTGAAAAACCACTTTTCGCACTTGTGTTAGTGTTGAAAAACCACTTTTCGCACTTGTGTTGGTGCAGGAAACCACTTTTGCACTTGTATTAGTGTGGAAAAAACACTTTTTGCACTTGTGATAGTGTTGAAAAACCACTTTTCGCACTTGTGTTAGTGTTGAAAAACCACTTTTCGCACTTGTGTTAGTGTTGAAAAACCACTTTTCGCACTTGTGTTGGTGCAGGAAACCACTTTTGCACTTGTATTAGAGTGGAAAAAACACTTTTTGCACTTGTGATAGTGTTGAAAAACCACTTTTCGCACTTGTGTTAGTGGTGAAAAACCACTTTCCGCACTTGTGTTAGTGTTGAAAAACCACTTTTCGCACTTGGGTTGGTGCAGGAAACCACTTTTGCACTTGTATTAGTGTGGAAAAAACACTTTTTGCACTTGTGATAGTGTTGAAAAACCACTTTTCGCACTTGTGTTGGTGTTGAACAACCACTTTTCGCACTTGTGTTGGTGCAGGAAACCACTTTTGCACTTGTATTAGTGTGGAAAAAACACTTTTCGCACTTGTGTTAGTGTTGAAAAACCACTTTTCGCACTTGTGTTAGTGTTGAAAAACCACTTTTCGCACTTGTGTTGGTGCAGGAAACCACTTTTGCACTTGTATTAGTGTGGAAAAAACACTTTTTGCACTTGTGATAGTGTTGAAAAACCACTTTTCGCACTCGTGTTATTGTTGAAAAACCACTTTTCGCACTTGTGTTAGTGTTGAAAAACCACTTTTCGCAATTGTGTTGGTGCAGGAAACCACTTTTGCACTTGTATTAGTGTGGAAAAAACACTTTTCGCAATTGTGTTAGTGTTGAAAAACCACTTTTCGCACTTGTGTTAGTGTTGAAAAACCACTTTTCGCACTTGTGTTGGTGCAGGAAACCACTTTTGCACTTATATTAGTGTGGAAAAAACACTTTTTGCACTTGTGATAGTGTTGAAAAACCACTTTTCGCACTTGTGTTAGTGTTGAAAAACCACTTTTCGCACTTGTGTTAGTGTTGAAAAACCACTTTTCGCACTTGTGTTGGTGCAGGAAACCACTTTTGCACTTGTATTAGAGTGGAAAAAACACTTTTTGCACTTGTGATAGTGTTGAAAAACCACTTTTCGCACTTGTGTTAGTGTTGAAAAACCACTTTCCGCACTTGTGTTAGTGTTGAAAAACCACTTTTCGCACTTGTGTTGGTGCAGGAAACCACTTTTGCACTTGTATTAGTGTGGAAAAAACACTTTTTGCACTTGTGATAGTGTTGAAAAACCACTTTTCGCACTTGTGTTGGTGTTGAACAACCACTTTTCGCACTTGTGTTGGTGCAGGAAACCACTTTTGCACTTGTATTAGTGTGGAAAAAACACTTTTCGCACTTGTGTTAGTGTTGAAAAACCACTTTTCGCACTTGTGTTAGTGTTGAAAAACCACTTTTCGCACTTGTGTTGGTGCAGGAAACCACTTTTGCACTTGTATTAGTGTGGAAAAAACACTTTTTGCACTTGTGATAGTGTTGAAAAACCACTTTTCGCACTTGTGTTAGTGTTGAAAAACCACTTTTCGCACTTGTGTTAGTGTTGAAAAACCACTTTTCGCACTTGTGTTGGTGCAGGAAACCACTTTTGCACTTGTATTAGAGTGGAAAAAACACTTTTTGCACTTGTGATAGTGTTGAAAAACCACTTTTCGCACTTGTGTTAGTGTTGAAAAACCACTTTCCGCACTTGTGTTAGTGTTGAAAAACCACTTTTCGCACTTGTGTTGGTGCAGGAAACCACTTTTGCACTTGTATTAGTGTGGAAAAAACACTTTTTGCACTTGTGATGGTGTTGAAAAACAACTTTTCGCACTTGTGTTGGTGTTGAAAAACCACTTTTCGTACTTGTGTTGGTGCAGGAAACCACTTTTGCACTTGTATTAGTGTGGAAAAAACACTTTTCGCAATTGTGTTAGTGTTGAAAAACCACTTTTCGCACTTGTGTTAGTGTTGAAAAACCACTTTTCGCACTTGTGTTGGTGCAGGAAACCACTTTTGCACTTGTATTAGTGTGGAAAAAACACTTTTTGCACTTGTGATAGTGTTGAAAAACCACTTTTCGCACTTGTGTTAGTGTTGAAAAACCACTTTTCGCACTTGTGTTAGTGTTGAAAAACCACTTTTCGCACTTGTGTTGGTGCAGGAAACCACTTTTGCACTTGTATTAGAGTGGAAAAAACACTTTTTGCACTTGTGATAGTGTTGAAAAACCACTTTTCGCACTTGTGTTAGTGTTGAAAAACCACTTTCCGCACTTGTGTTAGTGTTGAAAAACCACTTTTCGCACTTGGGTTGGTGCAGGAAACCACTTTTGCACTTGTATTAGTGTGGAAAAAACACTTTTTGCACTTGTGATAGTGTTGAAAAACCACTTTTCGCACTTGTGTTGGTGTTGAACAACCACTTTTCGCACTTGTGTTGGTGCAGGAAACCACTTTTGCACTTGTATTAGTGTGGAAAAAACACTTTTCGCACTTGTGTTAGTGTTGAAAAACCACTTTTCGCACTTGTGTTAGTGTTGAAAAACCACTTTTCGCACTTGTGTTGGTGCAGGAAACCACTTTTGCACTTGTATTAGTGTGGAAAAAACACTTTTTGCACTTGTGATAGTGTTGAAAAACCACTTTTCGCACTCGTGTTATTGTTGAAAAACCACTTTTCGCACTTGTGTTAGTGTTGAAAAACCACTTTTCGCAATTGTGTTAGTGTTGAAAAACCACTTTTCGCACTTGTGTTAGTGTTGAAAAACCACTTTTCGCACTTGTGTTGGTGCAGGAAACCACTTTTGCACTTGTATTAGTGTGGAAAAAACACTTTTTGCACTTGTGATTGTGTTGAAAAACCACTTTTCGCACTTGTGTTAGTGTAGAAAAACCACTTTTCGCACTTGTGTTAGTGTTGAAAAACCACTTTTCGCACTTGTGTTGGTGCAGGAAACCACTTTTGCACTTGTATTAGAGTGGAAAAAACACTTTTTGCACTTGTGATAGTGTTGAAAAACCACTTTTCGCACTTGTGTTAGTGTTGAAAAACCACTTTCCGCACTTGTGTTAGTGTTGAAAAACCACTTTTCGCACTTGTGTTGGTGCAGGAAACCACTTTTGCACTTGTATTAGTGTGGAAAAAACACTTTTTGCACTTGTGATAGTGTTGAAAAACCACTTTTCGCACTTGTGTTGGTGTTGAACAACCACTTTTCGCACTTGTGTTGGTGCAGGAAACCACTTTTGCACTTGTATTAGTGTGGAAAAAACACTTTTCGCACTTGTGTTAGTGTTGAAAAACCACTTTCCGCACTTGTGTTAGTGTTGAAAAACCACTTTTCGCACTTGTGTTGGTGCAGGAAACCACTTTTGCACTTGTATTAGTGTGGAAAAAACACTTTTTGCACTTGTGATAGTGTTGAAAAACCACTTTTCGCACTCGTGTTAGTGTTGAAAAACCACTTTTCGCACTTGTGTTAGTGTTGAAAAACCACTTTTCGCACTTGTGTTAGTGTTGAAAAACCACTTTTCGCACTTGTGTTAGTGCAGGAAACCACTTTTGCACTTGTATTAGTGTGGAAAAAAACACTTTTCGCACTTGTGTTAGTGTTGAAAAACCACTTTTCGCACTTGTGTTGGTGTTGAAAAACCACTTTTCGCACTTGTGTTAGTGTTGAAAAACCACTTTTCGCACTTGTGTTTGTGCAGGAAACCACTATTGCACTTGTATTAGTGTGGAAAAACCACTTTTCGCACTTGTGTTAGTGTTGAAAAACCACTTTTCGCACTTGTGTTAGTGTTGAAAAACCACTTTTCGCACTTGTGTTAGTGTTGAAAAACCACTTTTCGCACTTGTGATAGTGTTGAAAAACCACTTTTCGCACTTGTATTAGTGTTGAAAAACCACTTTTCGCACTTGTGTTAGTGTTGAAAAACCACTTTTCGCACTTGTGTTGGTGCAGGAAACCACTTTTGCACTTGTATTAGAGTGGAAAAAACACTTTTTGCACTTGTGATAGTGTTGAAAAACCACTTTTCGCACTTGTGTTAGTGTTGAAAAACCACTTTCCGCACTTGTGTTAGTGTTGAAAAACCACTTTTCGCACTTGTGTTGGTGCAGGAAACCACTTTTGCACTTGTATTAGTGTGGAAAAAACACTTTTTGCACTTGTGATAGTGTTGAAAAACCACTTTTCGCACTTGTGTTGGTGTTGAACAACCACTTTTCGCACTTGTGTTGGTGCAGGAAACCACTTTTGCACTTGTATTAGTGTGGAAAAAACACTTTTCGCACTTGTGTTAGTGTTGAAAAACCACTTTCCGCACTTGTGTTAGTGTTGAAAAACCACTTTTCGCACTTGTGTTGGTGCAGGAAACCACTTTTGCACTTGTATTAGTGTGGAAAAACACTTTTTGCACTTGTGATAGTGTTGAAAAACCACTTTTCGCACTCGTGTTAGTGTTGAAAAACCACTTTTCGCACTTGTGTTAGTGTTGAAAAACCACTTTTCGCACTTGTGTTAGTGTTGAAAAACCACTTTTCGCACTTGTGTTAGTGCAGGAAACCACTTTTGCACTTGTATTAGTGTGGAAAAAACACTTTTTGCACTTGTGATAGTGTTGAAAAACCACTTTTCGCACTTGTGTTAGTGTTGAAAAACCACTTTTCGCACTTGTGTTGGTGTTGAAAAACCACTTTTCGCACTTGTGTTAGTGTTGAAAAACCACTTTTCGCACTTGTGTTTGTGCAGGAAACCACTATTGCACTTGTATTAGTGTGGAAAAACCACTTTTCGCACTTGTGTTAGTGTTGAAAAACCACTTTTCGCACTTGTGTTAGTGTTGAAAAACCACTTTTCGCACTTGTGTTAGTGTTGAAAAACCACTTTTCGCACTTGTGTTCGTGTTGAAAAACCACTTTTCGCACTTGTGTTGGTGAAGGAAACCACTTTTGCACTTGTATTAGTGTGGAAAAACCACTTTTTGCACTTGTGATAGTGTTGAAAAACCACTTTTCACACTTGTGTTATTGTTGAAAAACCACTTTTTGCACTTGTGTTAGTGTTGAAAAACCACTTTTCGCACTTGTGTTGGTGCAGGAAACCACTTTTGCACTTGTATTAGTGTGGAAAAAACACTTTTTGCACTTGTGATAGTGTTGAAAAACCACTTTTCGCACTTGTGTTAGTGTTGAAAAACCACTTTTTGCACTTGTGTTAGTGTTGAAAAACCACTTTTCGCACTTGTGTTGGTGCAGGAAACCACTTTTGCTCTTGTATTAGTGTGGAAAAAACACTTTTTGCACTTGTGATAGTGTTGAAAAACCACTTTTCGCACTTGTGTTAGTGTTGAAAAACCACTTTCGCACTTGTGTTGGTGCAGGAAACCACTTTTGCACTTGTATTGGTGTGGAAAAAACACTTTTCACACTTGTGTTAGTGTTGAAAACCCACTTTTCGCACTTGTGTTAGTGTTGAAAAACCACTTTTCGCACTTGTGTTGGTGCAGGAAACCACTTTTACACTTGTATTAGTGTGGAAAAAACACTTTTTGCACTTGTGATAGTGTTGAAAAACCACTTTTCGCACTTGTGTTAGTGTTGAAAAATCACTTTTCGCACTTGTGTTGGTGCAGGAAACCACTTTTGCACTTGTATTAGTGTGGAAAAACCACTTTTCGCACTTGTGATAGTGTTGAAGAACCACTTTTCGCACTTGTGTTAGTGTTGAAAAACCACTTTTCGCACTTGTGTTGGTGCAGGAAACCACTTTTGCACTTGTATTAGTGTGGAAAAAACACTTTTTGCACTTGTGATAGTGTTGAAAAACCACTTTTCGCACTTGTGTTAGTGTTGGAAAACCACTTTTCGCACTTGTGTTAGTGTTGAAAAACCACTTTTCGCACTTGTGTTGGTGCAGGAAACCACTTTTGCACTTGTATTAGTGTGGAAAAACCACTTTTCGCACTTGTGTTAGTGTTGAAAAACCACTTTTCGCACTTGTGTTAGTGTTGAAAAACCACTTTTCGCACTTGTGTTGGTGCAGGAAACCACTTTTGCACTTGTATTAGTGTGGAAAAAACACTTTTTGCACTTGTGATAGTGTTGAAAAACCACTTTTCGCACTTGTGTTAGTGTTGAAAAACCACTTTCCGCACTTGTGTTAGTGTTGAAAAACCACTTTTCGCACTTGTGTTGGTGCAGGAAACCACTTTTGCACTTGTATTAGTGTGGAAAAAACACTTTTTGCACTTGTGATGGTGTTGAAAAACAACTTTTCGCACTTGTGTTGGTGTTGAAAAACCACTTTTCGCACTTGTGTTGGTGCAGGAAACCACTTTTGCACTTGTATTAGTGTGGAAAAAACACTTTTCGCAATTGTGTTAGTGTTGAAAAACCACTTTTCGCGCTTGTGTTAGTGTTGAAAAACCACTTTTCGCACTTGTGTTGGTGCAGGAAACCACTTTTGCACTTGTATTAGTGTGGAAAAAACACTTTTTGCACTTGTGATAGTGTTGAAAAACCACTTTTCGCACTTGTGGTAGTGTTGAAAAACCACTTTTCGCACTTGTGTTAGTGTTGAAAAACCACTTTTCGCACTTGTGTTAGTGTTGAAAAACCACTTTTTGCACTTGTGTTAGTGTTGAAAAACCACTTTTCGCACTTGTGTTGGTGCAGGAAACCACTTTTGCACTTGTATTAGTGTGGCAAAACCACTTTTCGCACTTGTGTTAGTGTTGAAAAACCACTTTTCGCACTTGTGTTAGTGTTGAAAAACCACTTTTCGCACTTGTGTTGGTGCAGGAAACCACTTTTGCACTTGTATTAGTGTGGAAAAAACACTTTTTGCACTTGTGATAGTGTTGAAAAACCACTTTTCGCACTTGTGTTGGTGTTGAACAACCACTTTTCGCACTTGTGTTGGTGCAGGAAACCACTTTTGCACTTGTATTAGTGTGGAAAAACCACTTTTTGCACTTGTGTTAGTGTTGAAAAACCACTTTTCGCACTTGTGTTGGTGCAGGAAACCACTTTTGCACTTGTATTAGTGTGGCAAAACCACTTTTCGCACTTGTGTTAGTGTTGAAAAACCACTTTTCGCACTTGTGTTAGTGTTGAAAAACCACTTTTCGCACTTGTGTTGGTGCAGGAAACCACTTTTGCACTTGTATTAGTGTGGAAAAAACACTTTTTGCACTTGTGATAGTGTTGAAAAACCACTTTTCGCACTTGTGTTGGTGTTGAACAACCACTTTTCGCACTTGTGTTGGTGCAGGAAACCACTTTTGCACTTGTATTAGTGTGGAAAAAACACTTTTCGCACTTGTGTTAGTGTTGAAAAACCACTTTCCGCACTTGTGTTAGTGTTGAAAAACCACTTTTCGCACTTGTGTTGGTGCAGGAAACCACTTTTGCACTTGTATTAGTGTGGAAAAACACTTTTTGCACTTGTGATAGTGTTGAAAAACCACTTTTCGCACTCGTGTTAGTGTTGAAAAACCACTTTTCGCACTTGTGTTAGTGTTGAAAAACCACTTTTCGCACTTGTGTTAGTGTTGAAAAACCACTTTTCGCACTTGTGTTAGTGCAGGAAACCACTTTTGCACTTGTATTAGTGTGGAAAAAACACTTTTTGCACTTGTGATAGTGTTGAAAAACCACTTTTCGCACTTGTGTTAGTGTTGAAAAACCACTTTTCGCACTTGTGTTGGTGTTGAAAAACCACTTTTCGCACTTGTGTTAGTGTTGAAAAACCACTTTTCGCACTTGTGTTTGTGCAGGAAACCACTATTGCACTTGTATAAGTGTGGAAAAACCACTTTTCGCCCTTGTGTTAGTGTTGAAAAACCACTTTTCGCACTTGTGTTAGTGTTGAAAAACCACTTTTCGCACTTGTGTTAGTGTTGAAAAACCACTTTTCGCACTTGTGTTCGTGTTGAAAAACCACTTTTCGCACTTGTGTTGGTGAAGGAAACCACTTTTGCACTTGTATTAGTGTGGAAAAACCACTTTTTGCACTTGTGATAGTGTTGAAAAACCACTTTTCACACTTGTGTTATTGTTGAAAAACCACTTTTTGCACTTGTGTTAGTGTTGAAAAACCACTTTTCGCACTTGTGTTGGTGCAGGAAACCACTTTTGCACTTGTATTAGTGTGGAAAAAACACTTTTTGCACTTGTGATAGTGTTGAAAAACCACTTTTCGCACTTGTGTTAGTGTTGAAAAACCACTTTTTGCACTTGTGTTAGTGTTGAAAAACCACTTTTCGCACTTGTGTTGGTGCAGGAAACCACTTTTGCTCTTGTATTAGTGTGGAAAAAACACTTTTTGCACTTGTGATAGTGTTGAAAAACCACTTTTCGCACTTGTGTTAGTGTTGAAAAACCACTTTCGCACTTGTGTTGGTGCAGGAAACCACTTTTGCACTTGTATTGGTGTGGAAAAAACACTTTTCACACTTGTGTTAGTGTTGAAAACCCACTTTTCGCACTTGTGTTAGTGTTGAAAAACCACTTTTCGCACTTGTGTTGGTGCAGGAAACCATTTTAACACTTGTATTAGTGTGGAAAAAACACTTTTTGCACTTGTGATAGTGTTGAAAAACCACTTTTCGCACTTGTGTTAGTGTTGAAAAATCACTTTTCGCACTTGTGTTGGTGCAGGAAACCACTTTTGCACTTGTATTAGTGTGGAAAAACCACTTTTCGCACTTGTGATAGTGTTGAAGAACCACTTTTCGCACTTGTGTTAGTGTTGAAAAACCACTTTTCGCACTTGTGTTGGTGCAGGAAACCACTTTTGCACTTGTATTAGTGTGGAAAAAACACTTTTTGCACTTGTGATAGTGTTGAAAAACCACTTTTCGCACTTGTGTTAGTGTTGGAAAACCACTTTTCGCACTTGTGTTAGTGTTGAAAAACCACTTTTCGCACTTGTGTTGGTGCAGGAAACCACTTTTGCACTTGTATTAGTGTGGAAAAACCACTTTTCGCACTTGTGTTAGTGTTGAAAAACCACTTTTCGCACTTGTGTTAGTGTTGAAAAACCACTTTTCGCACTTGTGTTGGTGCAGGAAACCACTTTTGCACTTGTATTAGTGTGGAAAAAACACTTTTTGCACTTGTGATAGTGTTGAAAAACCACTTTTCGCACTTGTGTTAGTGTTGAAAAACCACTTTCCGCACTTGTGTTAGTGTTGAAAAACCACTTTTCGCACTTGTGTTGGTGCAGGAAACCACTTTTGCACTTGTATTAGTGTGGAAAAAACACTTTTTGCACTTGTGATGGTGTTGAAAAACAACTTTTCGCACTTGTGTTGGTGTTGAAAAACCACTTTTCGCACTTGTGTTGGTGCAGGAAACCACTTTTGCACTTGTATTAGTGTGGAAAAAACACTTTTCGCAATTGTGTTAGTGTTGAAAAACCACTTTTCGTGCTTGTGTTAGTGTTGAAAAACCACTTTTCGCACTTGTGTTGGTGCAGGAAACCACTTTTGCACTTGTATTAGTGTGGAAAAAACACTTTTTGCACTTGTGATAGTGTTGAAAAACCACTTTTCGCACTTGTGGTAGTGTTGAAAAACCACTTTTCGCACTTGTGTTAGTGTTGAAAAACCACTTTTCGCACTTGTGTTAGTGTTGAAAAACCACTTTTTGCACTTGTGTTAGTGTTGAAAAACCACTTTTCGCACTTGTGTTGGTGCAGGAAACCACTTTTGCACTTGTATTAGTGTGGCAAAACCACTTTTCGCACTTGTGTTAGTGTTGAAAAACCACTTTTCGCACTTGTGTTAGTGTTGAAAAACCACTTTTCGCACTTGTGTTGGTGCAGGAAACCACTTTTGCACTTGTATTAGTGTGGCAAAACCACTTTTCGCACTTGTGTTAGTGTTGAAAAACCACTTTTCGCACTTGTGTTAGTGTTGAAAAACCACTTTTCGCACTTGTGTTGGTGCAGGAAACCACTTTTGCACTTGTATTAGTGTGGAAAAAACACTTTTTACACTTGTGATAGTGTTGAAAAACCACTTTCCGCACTTGTGTTAGTGTTGAACAACCACTTTTCGCACTTGTGTTGGTGCAGGAAACAACTTTTGCACTTGTATTAGTGTGGAAAAAACACTTTTTGCACTTGTGATAGTGTTGAAAAACCACTTTTCGCACTTGTGTTAGTGTTGAAAAACCACTTTTCGCACTTGTGTTAGTGTTGAAAAACCACTTTTCGCACTTGTGTTGGTGCAGGAAACCACTTTTGCACTTGTATTAGAGTGGAAAAAACACTTTTTGCACTTGTGATAGTGTTGAAAAACCACTTTTCGCACTTGTGTTAGTGTTGAAAAACCACTTTCCGCACTTGTGTTAGTGTTGAAAAACCACTTTTCGCACTTGTGTTGGTGCAGGAAACCACTTTTGCACTTGTATTAGTGTGGAAAAAACACTTTTTGCACTTGTGATAGTGTTGAAAAACCACTTTTCGCACTTGTGTTGGTGTTGAACAACCACTTTTCGCACTTGTGTTGGTGCAGGAAACCACTTTTGCACTTGTATTAGTGTGGAAAAAACACTTTTTGCACTTGTGATAGTGTTGAAAAACCACTTTTCGCACTTGTGTTGGTGTTGAACAACCACTTTTCGCACTTGTGTTGGTGCAGGAAACCACTTTTGCACTTGTATTAGTGTGGAAAAAACACTTTTCGCACTTGTGTTAGTGTTGAAAAACCACTTTCCGCACTTGTGTTAGTGTTGAAAAACCACTTTTCGCACTTGTGTTGGTGCAGGAAACCACTTTTGCACTTGTATTAGTGTGGAAAAACACTTTTTGCACTTGTGATAGTGTTGAAAAACCACTTTTCGCACTCGTGTTAGTGTTGAAAAACCACTTTTCGCACTTGTGTTAGTGTTGAAAAACCACTTTTCGCACTTGTGTTAGTGTTGAAAAACCACTTTTCGCACTTGTGTTAGTGCAGGAAACCACTTTTGCACTTGTATTAGTGTGGAAAAAACACTTTTTGCACTTGTGATAGTGTTGAAAAACCACTTTTCGCACTTGTGTTAGTGTTGAAAAACCACTTTTCGCACTTGTGTTGGTGTTGAAAAACCACTTTTCGCACTTGTGTTAGTGTTGAAAAACCACTTTTCGCACTTGTGTTTGTGCAGGAAACCACTATTGCACTTGTATTAGTGTGGAAAAACCACTTTTCGCACTTGTGTTAGTGTTGAAAAACCACTTTTCGCACTTGTGTTAGTGTTGAAAAACCACTTTTCGCACTTGTGTTAGTGTTGAAAAACCACTTTTCGCACTTGTGTTCGTGTTGAAAAACCACTTTTCGCACTTGTGTTGGTGAAGGAAACCACTTTTGCACTTGTATTAGTGTGGAAAAACCACTTTTTGCACTTGTGATAGTGTTGAAAAACCACTTTTCACACTTGTGTTATTGTTGAAAAACCACTTTTTGCACTTGTGTTAGTGTTGAAAAACCACTTTTCGCACTTGTGTTGGTGCAGGAAACCACTTTTGCACTTGTATTAGTGTGGAAAAAACACTTTTTGCACTTGTGATAGTGTTGAAAAACCACTTTTCGCACTTGTGTTAGTGTTGAAAAACCACTTTTTGCACTTGTGTTAGTGTTGAAAAACCACTTTTCGCACTTGTGTTGGTGCAGGAAACCACTTTTGCTCTTGTATTAGTGTGGAAAAAACACTTTTTGCACTTGTGATAGTGTTGAAAAACCACTTTTCGCACTTGTGTTAGTGTTGAAAAACCACTTTCGCACTTGTGTTGGTGCAGGAAACCACTTTTGCACTTGTATTGGTGTGGAAAAAACACTTTTCACACTTGTGTTAGTGTTGAAAACCCACTTTTCGCACTTGTGTTAGTGTTGAAAAACCACTTTTCGCACTTGTGTTGGTGCAGGAAACCACTTTTACACTTGTATTAGTGTGGAAAAAACACTTTTTGCACTTGTGATAGTGTTGAAAAACCACTTTTCGCACTTGTGTTAGTGTTGAAAAATCACTTTTCGCACTTGTGTTGGTGCAGGAAACCACTTTTGCACTTGTATTAGTGTGGAAAAACCACTTTTCGCACTTGTGATAGTGTTGAAGAACCACTTTTCGCACTTGTGTTAGTGTTGAAAAACCACTTTTCGCACTTGTGTTGGTGCAGGAAACCACTTTTGCACTTGTATTAGTGTGGAAAAACCACTTTTCGCACTTGTGATAGTGTTGAAGAACCACTTTTCGCACTTGTGTTAGTGTTGAAAAACCACTTTTCGCACTTGTGTTGGTGCAGGAAACCACTTTTGCACTTGTGATAGTGTTGAAAAACCACTTTTCGCACTTGTGTTAGTGTTGGAAAACCACTTTTCGCACTTGTGTTAGTGTTGAAAAACCACTTTTCGCACTTGTGTTGGTGCAGGAAACCACTTTTGCACTTGTATTAGTGTGGAAAAACCACTTTTCGCACTTGTGTTAGTGTTGAAAAACCACTTTTCGCACTTGTGTTAGTGTTGAAAAACCACTTTTCGCACTTGTGTTGGTGCAGGAAACCACTTTTGCACTTGTATTAGTGTGGAAAAAACACTTTTTGCACTTGTGATAGTGTTGAAAAACCACTTTTCGCACTTGTGTTAGTGTTGAAAAACCACTTTCCGCACTTGTGTTAGTGTTGAAAAACCACTTTTCGCACTTGTGTTGGTGCAGGAAACCACTTTTGCACTTGTATTAGTGTGGAAAAAACACTTTTTGCACTTGTGATGGTGTTGAAAAACAACTTTTCGCACTTGTGTTGGTGTTGAAAAACCACTTTTCGCACTTGTGTTGGTGCAGGAAACCACTTTTTGCACTTGTGATAGTGTTGAAAAACCACTTTTCACACTTGTGTTATTGTTGAAAAACCACTTTTTGCACTTGTGTTAGTGTTGAAAAACCACTTTTCGCACTTGTGTTGGTGCAGGAAACCACTTTTGCACTTGTATTAGTGTGGAAAAAACACTTTTTGCACTTGTGATAGTGTTGAAAAACCACTTTTCGCACTTGTGTTAGTGTTGAAAAACCACTTTTTGCACTTGTGTTAGTGTTGAAAAACCACTTTTCGCACTTGTGTTGGTGCAGGAAACCACTTTTGCTCTTGTATTAGTGTGGAAAAAACACTTTTTGCACTTGTGATAGTGTTGAAAAACCACTTTTCGCACTTGTGTTAGTGTTGAAAAACCACTTTCGCACTTGTGTTGGTGCAGGAAACCACTTTTGCACTTGTATTGGTGTGGAAAAAACACTTTTCACACTTGTGTTAGTGTTGAAAACCCACTTTTCGCACTTGTGTTAGTGTTGAAAAACCACTTTTCGCACTTGTGTTGGTGCAGGAAACCACTTTTACACTTGTATTAGTGTGGAAAAAACACTTTTTGCACTTGTGATAGTGTTGAAAAACCACTTTTCGCACTTGTGTTAGTGTTGAAAAATCACTTTTCGCACTTGTGTTGGTGCAGGAAACCACTTTTGCACTTGTATTAGTGTGGAAAAACCACTTTTCGCACTTGTGATAGTGTTGAAGAACCACTTTTCGCACTTGTGTTAGTGTTGAAAAACCACTTTTCGCACTTGTGTTGGTGCAGGAAACCACTTTTGCACTTGTATTAGTGTGGAAAAAACACTTTTTGCACTTGTGATAGTGTTGAAAAACCACTTTTCGCACTTGTGTTAGTGTTGGAAAACCACTTTTCGCACTTGTGTTAGTGTTGAAAAACCACTTTTCGCACTTGTGTTGGTGCAGGAAACCACTTTTGCACTTGTATTAGTGTGGAAAAACCACTTTTCGCACTTGTGTTAGTGTTGAAAAACCACTTTTCGCACTTGTGTTAGTGTTGAAAAACCACTTTTCGCACTTGTGTTGGTGCAGGAAACCACTTTTGCACTTGTATTAGTGTGGAAAAAACACTTTTTGCACTTGTGATAGTGTTGAAAAACCACTTTTCGCACTTGTGTTAGTGTTGAAAAACCACTTTCCGCACTTGTGTTAGTGTTGAAAAACCACTTTTCGCACTTGTGTTGGTGCAGGAAACCACTTTTGCACTTGTATTAGTGTGGAAAAAACACTTTTTGCACTTGTGATGGTGTTGAAAAACAACTTTTCGCACTTGTGTTGGTGTTGAAAAACCACTTTTCGCACTTGTGTTGGTGCAGGAAACCACTTTTTCACTTGTATTAGTGTGGAAAAAACACTTTTCGCAATTGTGTTAGTGTTGAAAAACCACTTTTCGCGCTTGTGTTAGTGTTGAAAAACCACTTTTCGCACTTGTGTTGGTGCAGGAAACCACTTTTGCACTTGTATTAGTGTGGAAAAAACACTTTTTGCACTTGTGATAGTGTTGAAAAACCACTTTTCGCACTTGTGGTAGTGTTGAAAAACCACTTTTCGCACTTGTGTTAGTGTTGAAAAACCACTTTTCGCACTTGTGTTAGTGTTGAAAAACCACTTTTTGCACTTGTGTTAGTGTTGAAAAACCACTTTTCGCACTTGTGTTGGTGCAGGAAACCACTTTTGCACTTGTATTAGTGTGGCAAAACCACTTTTCGCACTTGTGTTAGTGTTGAAAAACCACTTTTCGCACTTGTGTTAGTGTTGAAAAACCACTTTTCGCACTTGTGTTGGTGCAGGAAACCACTTTTGCACTTGTATTAGTGTGGCAAAACCACTTTTCGCACTTGTGTTAGTGTTGAAAAACCACTTTTCGCACTTGTGTTAGTGTTGAAAAACCACTTTTCGCACTTGTGTTGGTGCAGGAAACCACTTTTGCACTTGTATTAGTGTGGAAAAAACACTTTTTACACTTGTGATAGTGTTGAAAAACCACTTTCCGCACTTGTGTTAGTGTTGAACAACCACTTTTCGCACTTGTGTTGGTGCAGGAAACAACTTTTGCACTTGTATTATTGTGGAAAAAACACTTTTTGCACTTGTGATAGTGTTGAAAAACCACTTTTCGCACTTGTGTTAGTGTTGAAAAACCACTTTTCGCACTTGTGTTAGTGTTGAAAAACCACTTTTCGCACTTGTGTTGGTGCAGGAAACCACTTTTGCACTTGTATTAGAGTGGAAAAAACACTTTTTGCACTTGTGATAGTGTTGAAAAACCACTTTTCGCACTTGTGTTAGTGTTGAAAAACCACTTTCCGCACTTGTGTTAGTGTTGAAAAACCACTTTTCGCACTTGTGTTGGTGCAGGAAACCACTTTTGCACTTGTATTAGTGTGGAAAAAACACTTTTTGCACTTGTGATAGTGTTGAAAAACCACTTTTCGCACTTGTGTTGGTGTTGAACAACCACTTTTCGCACTTGTGTTGGTGCAGGAAACCACTTTTGCACTTGTATTAGTGTGGAAAAAACACTTTTCGCACTTGTGTTAGTGTTGAAAAACCACTTTTCGCACTTGTGTTAGTGTTGAAAAACCACTTTTCGCACTTGTGTTGGTGCAGGAAACCACTTTTGCACTTGTATTAGTGTGGAAAAAACACTTTTTGCACTTGTGATAGTGTTGAAAAACCACTTTTCGCACTCGTGTTAGTGTTGAAAAACCACTTTTCGCACTTGTGTTAGTGTTGACAAACCACTTTTCGCAATTGTGTTAGTGTTGAAAAACCACTTTTCGCACTTGTGTTAGTGTTGAAAAACCACTTTTCGCACTTGTGTTGGTGCAGGAAACCACTTTTGCACTTGTATTAGTGTGGAAAAAACACTTTTTGCACTTGTGATAGTGTTGAAAAACCACTTTTCGCACTTGTGTTAGTGTTGAAAAACCACTTTTCGCACTCGTGTTAGTGTTGAAAAACCACTTTTCGCACTTGTGTTGGTGCAGGAAACCACTTTTGCACTTGTATTAGAGTGGAAAAAACACTTTTTGCACTTGTGATAGTGTTGAAAAACCACTTTTCGCACTTGTGTTAGTGTTGAAAAACCACTTTCCGCACTTGTGTTAGTGTTGAAAAACCACTTTTCGCACTTGTGTTGGTGCAGGAAACCACTTTTGCACTTGTATTAGTGTGGAAAAAACACTTTTTGCACTTGTGATGGTGTTGAAAAACAACTTTTCGCACTTGTGTTGGTGTTGAAAAACCACTTTTCGCACTTGTGTTGGTGCAGGAAACCACTTTTGCACTTGTATTAGTGTGGAAAAAACACTTTTCGCAATTGTGTTAGTGTTGAAAAACCACTTTTCGCACTTGTGTTAGTGTTGAAAAACCACTTTTCGCACTTGTGTTGGTGCAGGAAACCACTTTTGCACTTGTATTAGTGTGGAAAAAACACTTTTTGCACTTGTGATAGTGTTGAAAAACCACTTTTCGCACTTGTGTTAGTGTTGAAAAACCACTTTTCGCACTTGTGTTAGTGTTGAAAAACCACTTTTCGCACTTGTGTTGGTGCAGGAAACCACTTTTGCACTTGTATTAGAGTGGAAAAAACACTTTTTGCACTTGTGATAGTGTTGAAAAACCACTTTTCGCACTTGTGTTAGTGTTGAAAAACCACTTTCCGCACTTGTGTTAGTGTTGAAAAACCACTTTTCGCACTTGGGTTGGTGCAGGAAACCACTTTTGCACTTGTATTAGTGTGGAAAAAACACTTTTTGCACTTGTGATAGTGTTGAAAAACCACTTTTCGCACTTGTGTTGGTGTTGAACAACCACTTTTCGCACTTGTGTTGGTGCAGGAAACCACTTTTGCACTTGTATTAGTGTGGAAAAAACACTTTTCGCACTTGTGTTAGTGTTGAAAAACCACTTTTCGCACTTGTGTTAGTGTTGAAAAACCACTTTTCGCACTTGTGTTGGTGCAGGAAACCACTTTTGCACTTGTATTAGTGTGGAAAAAACACTTTTTGCACTTGTGATAGTGTTGAAAAACCACTTTTCGCACTCGTGTTATTGTTGAAAAACCACTTTTCGCACTTGTGTTAGTGTTGAAAAACCACTTTTCGCAATTGTGTTAGTGTTGAAAAACCACTTTTCGCACTTGTATTAGTGTTGAAAAACCACTTTTCGCACTTGTGTTGGTGCAGGAAACCACTTTTGCACTTGTATTAGTGTGGAAAAAACACTTTTTGCACTTGTGATTGTGTTGAAAAACCACTTTTCGCACTTGTGTTAGTGTTGAAAAACCACTTTTCGCACTTGTGTTAGTGTTGAAAAACCACTTTTCGCACTTGTGTTGGTGCAGGAAACCACTTTTGCACTTGTATTAGAGTGGAAAAAACACTTTTTGCACTTGTGATAGTGTTGAAAAACCACTTTTCGCACTTGTGTTAGTGTTGAAAAACCACTTTCCGCACTTGTGTTAGTGTTGAAAAACCACTTTTCGCACTTGTGTTGGTGCAGGAAACCACTTTTGCACTTGTATTAGTGTGGAAAAAACACTTTTTGCACTTGTGATAGTGTTGAAAAACCACTTTTCGCACTTGTGTTGGTGTTGAACAACCACTTTTCGCACTTGTGTTGGTGCAGGAAACCACTTTTGCACTTGTATTAGTGTGGAAAAAACACTTTTCGCACTTGTGTTAGTGTTGAAAAACCACTTTCCGCACTTGTGTTAGTGTTGAAAAACCACTTTTCGCACTTGTGTTGGTGCAGGAAACCACTTTTGCACTTGTATTAGTGTGGAAAAAACACTTTTTGCACTTGTGATAGTGTTGAAAAACCACTTTTCGCACTCGTGTTAGTGTTGAAAAACCACTTTTCGCACTTGTGTTAGTGTTGAAAAACCACTTTTCGCACTTGTGTTAGTGTTGAAAAACCACTTTTCGCACTTGTGTTAGTGCAGGAAACCACTTTTGCACTTGTATTAGTGTGGAAAAAACACTTTTTGCACTTGTGATAGTGTTGAAAAACCACTTTTCGCACTTGTGTTAGTGTTGAAAAACCACTTTTCGCACTTGTGTTGGTGTTGAAAAACCACTTTTCGCACTTGTGTTAGTGTTGAAAAACCACTTTTCGCACTTGTGTTAGTGTTGAAAAACCACTTTTCGCACTTGTGTTTGTGCAGGAAACCACTATTGCACTTGTATTAGTGTGGAAAAACCACTTTTCGCACTTGTGTTAGTGTTGAAAAACCACTTTTCGCACTTGTGTTAGTGTTGAAAAACCACTTTTCGCACTTGTGTTAGTGTTGAAAAACCACTTTTCGCACTTGTGTTAGTGTTGAAAAACCACTTTTCGCACTTGTGATAGTGTTGAAAAACCACTTTTCGCACTTGTGTTAGTGTTGAAAAACCACTTTTCGCACTTGTGTTAGTGTTGAAAAACCACTTTTCGCACTTGTGTTGGTGCAGGAAACCACTTTTGCACTTGTATTAGAGTGGAAAAAACACTTTTTGCACTTGTGATAGTGTTGAAAAACCACTTTTCGCACTTGTGTTAGTGTTGAAAAACCACTTTCCGCACTTGTGTTAGTGTTGAAAAACCACTTTTCGCACTTGTGTTGGTGCAGGAAACCACTTTTGCACTTGTATTAGTGTGGAAAAAACACTTTTTGCACTTGTGATAGTGTTGAAAAACCACTTTTCGCACTCGTGTTAGTGTTGAAAAACCACTTTTCGCACTTGTGTTAGTGTTGAAAAACCACTTTTCGCACTTGTGTTAGTGCAGGAAACCACTTTTGCACTTGTATTAGTGTGGAAAAAATACTTTTTGCACTTGTGATAGTGTTGAAAAACCACTTTTCGCACTTGTGTTAGTGTTGAAAAACCACTTTTCACACTTGTGTTGGTGTTGAAAAACCACTTTTCGCACTTGTGTTAGTGTTGAAAAACCACTTTTCGCACTTGTGTTTGTGCAGGAAACCACTATTGCACTTGTATTAGTGTGGAAAAACCACTTTTCGCACTTGTGTTAGTGTTGAAAAACCACTTTTCGCACTTGTGTTAGTGTTGAAAAACCACTTTTCGCACTTGTGTTAGTGTTGAAAAACCACTTTTCGCACTTGTGTTCGTGTTGAAAAACCACTTTTCGCACTTGTGTTGGTGAAGGAAACCACTTTTGCACTTGTATTAGTGTGGAAAAACCAATTTTTGCACTTGTGATAGTGTTGAAAAACCACTTTTCACACTTGTGTTATTGTTGAAAAACCACTTTTTGCACTTGTGTTAGTGTTGAAAAACCACTTTTCGCACTTGTGTTGGTGCAGGAAACCACTTTTGCACTTGTATTAGTGTGGAAAAAACACTTTTTGCACTTGTGATAGTGTTGAAAAACCACTTTTCGCACTTGTGTTAGTGTTGAAAAACCACTTTTTGCACTTGTGTTAGTGTTGAAAAACCACTTTTCGCACTTGTGTTGGTGCAGGAAACCACTTTTGCTCTTGTATTAGTGTGGAAAAAACACTTTTTGCACTTGTGATAGTGTTGAAAAACCACTTTTCGCACTTGTGTTAGTGTTGAAAAACCACTTTCGCACTTGTGTTGGTGCAGGAAACCACTTTTGCACTTGTATTGGTGTGGAAAAAACACTTTTCACACTTGTGTTAGTGTTGAAAACCCACTTTTCGCACTTGTGTTAGTGTTGAAAAACCACTTTTCGCACTTGTGTTGGTGCAGGAAACCACTTTTACACTTGTATTAGTGTGGAAAAAACACTTTTTGCACTTGTGATAGTGTTGAAAAACCACTTTTCGCACTTGTGTTGGTGCAGGAAACCACTTTTGCACTTGTATTAGTGTGGAAAAACCACTTTTCGCACTTGTGATAGTGTTGAAAAATCACTTTTCGCACTTGTGTTGGTGCAGGAAACCACTTTTGCACTTGTATTAGTGTGGAAAAACCACTTTTCGCACTTGTGATAGTGTTGAAGAACCACTTTTCGCACTTGTGTTAGTGTTGAAAAACCACTTTTCGCACTTGTGTTGGTGCAGGAAACCACTTTTGCACTTGTATTAGTGTGGAAAAAACACTTTTTGCACTTGTGATAGTGTTGAAAAACCACTTTTCGCACTTGTGTTAGTGTTGGAAAACCACTTTTCGCACTTGTGTTAGTGTTGAAAAACCACTTTTCGCACTTGTGTTGGTGCAGGAAACCACTTTTGCACTTGTATTAGTGTGGAAAAACCACTTTTCGCACTTGTGTTAGTGTTGAAAAACCACTTTTCGCACTTGTGTTAGTGTTGAAAAACCACTTTTCGCACTTGTGTTGGTGCAGGAAACCACTTTTGCACTTGTATTAGTGTGGAAAAAACACTTTTTGCACTTGTGATAGTGTTGAAAAACCACTTTTCGCACTTGTGTTAGTGTTGAAAAACCACTTTCCGCACTTGTGTTAGTGTTGAAAAACCACTTTTCGCACTTGTGTTGGTGCAGGAAACCACTTTTGCACTTGTATTAGTGTGGAAAAAACACTTTTTGCACTTGTGATGGTGTTGAAAAACAACTTTTCGCACTTGTGTTGGTGTTGAAAAACCACTTTTCGCACTTGTGTTGGTGCAGGAAACCACTTTTGCACTTGTATTAGTGTGGAAAAAACACTTTTCGCAATTGTGTTAGTGTTGAAAAACCACTTTTCGCGCTTGTGTTAGTGTTGAAAAACCACTTTTCGCACTTGTGTTGGTGCAGGAAACCACTTTTGCACTTGTATTAGTGTGGAAAAAACACTTTTTGCACTTGTGATAGTGTTGAAAAACCACTTTTCGCACTTGTGGTAGTGTTGAAAAACCACTTTTCGCACTTGTGTTAGTGTTGAAAAACCACTTTTCGCACTTGTGTTAGTGTTGAAAAACCACTTTTTGCACTTGTGTTAGTGTTGAAAAACCACTTTTCGCACTGTGTTGGTGCAGGAAACCACTTTTGCACTTGTATTAGTGTGGCAAAACCACTTTTCGCACTTGTGTTAGTGTTGAAAAACCACTTTTCGCACTTGTGTTAGTGTTGAAAAACCACTTTTCGCACTTGTGTTGGTGCAGGAAACCACTTTTGCACTTGTATTAGTGTGGCAAAACCACTTTTCGCACTTGTGTTAGTGTTGAAAAACCACTTTTCGCACTTGTGTTAGTGTTGAAAAACCACTTTTCGCACTTGTGTTGGTGCAGGAAACCACTTTTGCACTTGTATTAGTGTGGAAAAAACACTTTTTACACTTGTGATAGTGTTGAAAAACCACTTTCCGCACTTGTGTTAGTGTTGAAAAACCACTTTTCGCACTTGTGTTAGTGTTGAAAAACCACTTTTCGCACTTGTGTTGGTGCAGGAAACCACTTTTGCACTTGTATTAGTGTGGAAAAACCACTTTTATCACTTGTGTTAGTGTTGAAAAACCACTTTTTGCACTTGTGTTAGTGTTGAAAAACCACTTTTCGCACTTGTGTTGGTGCAGGAAACCACTTTTGCACTTGTATTAGTGTGGAAAAAACACTTTTTGCACTTGTGATAGTGTTGAAAAACCACTTTTCGCACTTGTGTTAGTGTTGAAAAAACACTTTTCGCACTTGTGTTAGTGTTGAAAAACCACTTTTCGCACTTGTGTTGGTGCAGGAAACGACTTTTGCACTTGTATTAGTGTGGAAAAAACACTTTTTGCACTTGTGATAGTGTTGAAAAACCACTTTTCGCACTTGTGTTAGTGTTGAAAAACCACTTTTCGCACTTGTGTTGGTGCAGGAAACCACTTTTGCACTTGTATTGGTGTGGAAAAAACACTTTTTACACATGTGTTAGTGTTGAAAACCCACTTTTCGCACTTGTGTTAGTGTTGAAAAACCACTTTTCGCACTTGTGTTGGTGCAGGAAACCACTTTTACACTTGTATTAGTGTGGAAAAAACACTTTTTGCACTTGTGATAGTGTTGAAAAACCACTTTTCGCACTTGTGTTAGTGTTGAAAAATCACTTTTCGCACTTGTGTTGGTGCAGGAAACCACTTTTGCACTTGTATTAGTGTGGAAAAACCACTTTTCGCACTTGTGATAGTGTTGAAGAACCACTTTTCGCACTTGTGTTAGTGTTGAAAAACCACTTTTCGCACTTGTGTTAGTGTTGGAAAACCACTTTTCGGACTTGTGTTAGTGTTGAAAAACCACTTTTCGCACTTGTGTTGGTGCAGGAAACCACTTTTGCACTTGTATTAGTGTGGAAAAACCACTTTTCGCACTTGTGTTAGTGTTGAAAAACCACTTTTCGCACTTGTGTTAGTGTTGAAAAACCACTTTTCGCACTTGTGTTGGTGCAGGAAACCACTTTTGCACTTGTATTAGTGTGGAAAAAACACTTTTTGCACTTGTGATAGTGTTGAAAAACCACTTTTCGCACTTGTGTTAGTGTTGAAAAACCACTTTCCGCACTTGTGTTAGTGTTGAAAAACCACTTTTCACACTTGTGTTGGTGCAGGAAACCACTTTTGCACTTGTATTAGTGTGGAAAAAACACTTTTTGCACTTGTGATGGTGTTGAAAAACAACTTTTCGCACTTGTGTTGGTGTTGAAAAACCACTTTTCGCACTTGTGTTGGTGCAGGAAACCACTTTTGCACTTGTATTAGTGTGGAAAAAACACTTTTCGCAATTGTGTTAGTGTTGAAAAACCACTTTTCGCACTTGTGTTAGTGTTGAAAAACCACTTTTCGCACTTGTGTTGGTGCAGGAAACCACTTTTGCACTTGTATTAGTGTGGAAAAAACACTTTTTGCACTTGTGATAGTGTTGAAAAACCACTTTTCGCACTTGTGGTAGTGTTGAAAAACCACTTTTCGCACTTGTGTTAGTGTTGAAAAACCACTTTTCGCACTTGTGTTAGTGTTGAAAAACCACTTTTCGCACTTGTGTTAGTGTTGAAAAACCACTTTTCGCACTTGTGTTGGTGCAGGAAACCACTTTTGCACTTGTATTAGTGTGGCAAAACCACTTTTCGCACTTGTGTTAGTGTTGAAAAACCACTTTTCGCACTTGTGTTAGTGTTGAAAAACCACTTTTCGCACTTGTGTTGGTGCAGGAAACCACTTTTGCACTTGTATTAGTGTGGCAAAACCACTTTTCACACTTGTGTTAGTGTTGAAAAACCACTTTTCGCACTTGTGTTAGTGTTGAAAAACCACTTTTCGCACTTGTGTTGGTGCAGGAAACCACTTTTGCACTTGTATTAGTGTGGAAAAAACACTTTTTACACTTGTGATAGTGTTGAAAAACCACTTTCCGCACTTGTGTTAGTGTTGAAAAACCACTTTTCGCACTTGTGTTAGTGTTGAAAAACCACTTTTCGCACTTGTGTTGGTGCAGGAAACCACTTTTGCACTTGTATTAGTGTGGAAAAACCACTTTTATCACTTGTGTTAGTGTTGAAAAACCACTTTTTGCACTTGTGTTAGTGTTGAAAAACCACTTTTCGCACTTGTGTTGGTGCAGGAAACCACTTTTGCACTTGTATTAGTGTGGAAAAAACACTTTTTGCACTTGTGATAGTGTTGAAAAACCACTTTTCGCACTTGTGTTAGTGTTGAAAAAACACTTTTCGCACTTGTGTTAGTGTTGAAAAACCACTTTTTGCACTTGTGTTGGTGCAGGAAACGACTTTTGCACTTGTATTAGTGTGGAAAAAACACTTTTTGCACTTGTGATAGTGTTGAAAAACCACTTTTCGCACTTGTGTTAGTGTTGAAAAACCACTTTTCGCACTTGTGTTAGTGTTGAAACCCCACTTTTCGCACTTGTGTTGGTGCAGGAAACTACTTTTGCACTTGTATTAGTGTGGAAAAACCACTTTTCGCACTTGTGTTAGTGTTGAAAAACCCCTTTTCGCACTTGTGTTAGTGTTGAAAAACCACTTTTCGCACTTGTGTTGGTGCAGGAAACCACTTTTGCACTTGTATTAGTGTGGAAAAAACACTTTTTGCACTTGTGATAGTGTTGAAAAACCACATTTCGCACTTGTGTTAGTGTTGAAAAACCACTTTTCGCACTTGTGTTGGTGCAGGAAACCACTTTTGCACTTGTATTAGTGTGGAAAAACCACTTTTCACACTTGTGTTAGTGTTGAAAAACCACTTTTCGCACTTGTATTAGTGTGGAAAAAACACTTTTTGCACTTGTGATAGTGTTGAAAAACCACTTTTCGCACCTGTGTTAGTGTTGAAAAACCACTTTTCGCACTTGTGTTGGTGCAGGAAACCACTTTTGCACTTGTATTAGTGTGGAAAAAACACTTTTTGCACTTGTGATAGTGTTGAAAAACCACTTTTCGCACTTGTGTTAGTGTTGAAAAACCACTTTTCGCACTTGTGTTAGTGTTGAAAAACCACTTTTCGCACTTGTGTTGGTGCAGGAAACCACTTTTGCTCTTGTATTAGTGTGGAAAAAACACTTTTTGCACTTGTGATAGTGTTGAAAAACCACTTTTCGCACTTGTGTTAGTGTTGAAAAACCACTTTTCGCACTTGTGTTGGTGCAGGAAACCACTTTTGCACTTGTATTGGTGTGGAAAAAACACTTTTCACACTTGTGTTAGTGTTGAAAACCCACTTTTCGCACTTGTGTTAGTGTTGAAAAACCACTTTTCGCACTTGTGTTGGTGCAGGAAACCACTTTTACACTTGTATTAGTGTGGAAAAAACACTTTTTGCACTTGTGATAGTGTTGAAAAACCACTTTTCGCACTTGTGTTAGTGTTGAAAAACCACTTTTCGCACTTGTGTTGGTGCAGGAAACCACTTTTGCACTTGTATTAGTGTGGAAAAAACACTTTTTGCACTTGTGATATTGTTGAAAAACCACTTTTCGCACTTGTGTTAGTGTTGAAAAACCACTTTCCGCACTTGTGTTAGTGTTGAAAAACCACTTTTCGCATTTGTGTTGGTGCAGGAAACCACTTTTGCACTTGTATTAGTGTGGAAAAAACACTTTTTGCACTTGTGATGGTGTTGAAAAACAACTTTTCGCACTTGTGTTGGTGTTGAAAAACCACTTTTCGCACTTGTGTTGGTGCAGGAAACCACTTTTGCACTTGTATTAGTGTGGAAAAAACACTTTTCGCAATTGTGTTAGTGTTGAAAAACCACTTTTCGCACTTGTGTTAGTGTTGAAAAACCACTTTTCGCACTTGTGTTGGTGCAGGAAACCACTTTTGCACTTGTATTAGTGTGGAAAAAACACTTTTTGCACTTGTGATAGTGTTGAAAAACCACTTTTCGCACTTGTGGTAGTGTTGAAAAACCACTTTTCGCACTTGTGTTAGTGTTGAAAAACCACTTTTCGCACTTGTGTTAGTGTTGAAAAACCACTTTTCGCACTTGTGTTGGTGTTGAAAAACCACTTTTCGCACTTGTGTTGGTGCAGGAAACCACTTTTGCACTTGTATTAGTGTGGCAAAACCACTTTTCGCACTTGTGTTAGTGTTGAAAAACCACTTTTCGCACTTGTGTTGGTGTTGAAAAACCACTTTTCGCACTTGTGTTAGTGTTGAAAAACCACTTTTCGCACTTGTGTTGGTGTTGAAAAACCACTTTTCGCACTTGTGTTAGTGTTGAAAAACCACTTTTCGCAGTTTTGTTTGTGCAGGAAACCACTATTGCACTTGTATTAGTGTGGAAAAACCACTTTTCGCACTTGTGTTAGTGTTGAAAAACACCTTTTCGCACTTGTGTTAGTGTTGAAAAACCACTTTTCGCACTTGTGTTAGTGTTGAAAAACCACTTTTCGCACTTGTGATAGTGTTGAAAAACCACTTTTCGCACTTGTGTTAGTGTTGAAAAACCACTTTTCGCACTTGTGTTAGTGTTGAAAAACCACTTTTCGCACTTGTGTTGGTGCAGGAAACCACTTTTGCACTTGTATTAGAGTGGAAAAAACACTTTTTGCACTTGTGATAGTGTTGAAAAACCACTTTTCGCACTTGTGTTAGTGTTGAAAAACCACTTTCCGCACTTGTGTTAGTGTTGAAAAACCACTTTTCGCACTTGTGTTGGTGCAGGAAACCACTTTTGCACTTGTATTAGTGTGGAAAAAACACTTTTTGCACTTGTGATAGTGTTGAAAAACCACTTTTCGCACTTGTGTTGGTGTTGAACAACCACTTTTCGCACTTGTGTTGGTGCAGGAAACCACTTTTGCACTTGTATTAGTGTGGAAAAAACACTTTTTGCACTTGTGATAGTGTTGAAAAACCACTTTTCGCACTCGTGTTAGTGTTGAAAAACCACTTTTCGCACTTGTGTTAGTGTTGAAAAACCACTTTTCGCACTTGTGTTAGTGTTGAAAAACCACTTTTCGCACTTGTGTTAGTGCAGGAAACCACTTTTGCACTTGTATTAGTGTGGAAAAAACACTTTTTGCACTTGTGATAGTGTTGAAAAACCACTTTTCGCACTTGTGTTAGTGTTGAAAAACCACTTTTCGCACTTGTGTTGGTGTTGAAAAACCACTTTTCGCACTTGTGTTAGTGTTGAAAAACCACTTTTCGCACTTGTGTTTGTGCAGGAAACCACTATTGCACTTGTATTAGTGTGGAAAAACCACTTTTCGCACTTGTGTTAGTGTTGAAAAACCACTTTTCGCACTTGTGTTAGTGTTGAAAAACCACTTTTCGCACTTGTGTTAGTGTTGAAAAACCACTTTTCGCACTTGTGTTCGTGTTGAAAAACCACTTTTCGCACTTGTGTTGGTGAAGGAAACCACTTTTGCACTTGTATTAGTGTGGAAAAACCACTTTTTGCACTTGTGATAGTGTTGAAAAACCACTTTTCACACTTGTGTTATTGTTGAAAAACCACTTTTTGCACTTGTGTTAGTGTTGAAAAACCACTTTTCGCACTTGTGTTGGTGCAGGAAACCACTTTTGCACTTGTATTAGTGTGGAAAAAACACTTTTTGCACTTGTGATAGTGTTGAAAAACCACTTTTCGCACTTTTGTTAGTGTTGAAAAACCACTTTTTGCACTTGTGTTAGTGTTGAAAAACCACTTTTCGCACTTGTGTTGGTGCAGGAAACCACTTTTGCTCTTGTATTAGTGTGGAAAAAACACTTTTTGCACTTGTGATAGTGTTGAAAAACCACTTTTCGCACTTGTGTTAGTGTTGAAAAACCACTTTCGCACTTGTGTTGGTGCAGGAAACCACTTTTGCACTTGTATTGGTGTGGAAAAAACACTTTTCACACTTGTGTTAGTGTTGAAAACCCACTTTTCGCACTTGTGTTAGTGTTGAAAAACCACTTTTCGCACTTGTGTTGGTGCAGGAAACCACTTTTACACTTGTATTAGTGTGGAAAAAACACTTTTTGCACTTGTGATAGTGTTGAAAAACCACTTTTCGCACTTGTGTTAGTGTTGAAGAACCACTTTTCGCACTTGTGTTAGTGTTGAAAAACCACTTTTCGCACTTGTGTTGGTGCAGGAAACCACTTTTGCACTTGTATTAGTGTGGAAAAAACACTTTTTGCACTTGTGATAGTGTTGAAAAACCACTTTTCGCACTTGTGTTAGTGTTGGAAAACCACTTTTCGCACTTGTGTTAGTGTTGAAAAACCACTTTTCGCACTTGTGTTGGTGCAGGAAACCACTTTTGCACTTGTATTAGTGTGGAAAAACCACTTTTCGCACTTGTGTTAGTGTTGAAAAACCACTTTTCGCACTTGTGTTAGTGTTGAAAAACCACTTTTCGCACTTGTGTTGGTGCAGGAAACCACTTTTGCACTTGTATTAGTGTGGAAAAACCTTGCACTTGTGATAGTGTTGAAAAACCACTTTTCGCACTTGTGTTAGTGTTGAAAAACCACTTTCCGCACTTGTGTTAGTGTTGAAAAACCACTTTTCGCACTTGTGTTGGTGCAGGAAACCACTTTTGCACTTGTATTAGTGTGGAAAAAACACTTTTTGCACTTGTGATGGTGTTGAAAAACAACTTTTCGCACTTGTGTTGGTGTTGAAAAACCACTTTTCGCACTTGTGTTGGTGCAGGAAACCACTTTTGCACTTGTATTAGTGTGGAAAAAACACTTTTCGCAATTGTGTTAGTGTTGAAAAACCACTTTTCGCGCTTGTGTTAGTGTGGAAAAACCACTTTTCGCACTTGTGTTGGTGCAGGAAACCACTTTTGCACTTGTATTAGTGTGGAAAAAACACTTTTTGCACTTGTGATAGTGTTGAAAAACCACTTTTCGCACTTGTGGTAGTGTTGAAAAACCACTTTTCGCACTTGTGTTAGTGTTGTAAAACCACTTTTCGCACTTGTGTTAGTGTTGAAAAACCACTTTTCGCACTTGTGTTAGTGTTGAAAAACCACTTTTCGCACTTGTGTTGGTGCAGGAAACCACTTTTGCACTTGTATTAGTGTGGCAAAACCACTTTTCGCACTTGTGTTACTGTTGAAAAACCACTTTTCGCACTTGTGTTAGTGTTGAAAAACCACTTTTCGCACTTGTGTTGGTGAAGGAAACCACTTTTGCACTTGTATTAGTGTGGAAAAACCACTTTTTGCACTTGTGATAGTGTTGAAAAACCACTTTTCACACTTGTGTTATTGTTGAAAAACCACTTTTTGCACTTGTGTTAGTGTTGAAAAACCACTTTTCGCACTTGTGTTGGTGCAGGAAACCACTTTTGCACTTGTATTAGTGTGGAAAAAACACTTTTTGCACTTGTGATAGTGTTGAAAAACCACTTTTCGCACTTTTGTTAGTGTTGAAAAACCACTTTTTGCACTTGTGTTAGTGTTGAAAAACCACTTTTCGCACTTGTGTTGGTGCAGGAAACCACTTTTGCTCTTGTATTAGTGTGGAAAAAACACTTTTTGCACTTGTGATAGTGTTGAAAAACCACTTTTCGCACTTGTGTTAGTGTTGAAAAACCACTTTCGCACTTGTGTTGGTGCAGGAAACCACTTTTGCACTTGTATTGGTGTGGAAAAAACACTTTTCACACTTGTGTTAGTGTTGAAAACCCACTTTTCGCACTTGTGTTAGTGTTGAAAAACCACTTTTCGCACTTGTGTTGGTGCAGGAAACCACTTTTACACTTGTATTAGTGTGGAAAAAACACTTTTTGCACTTGTGATAGTGTTGAAAAACCACTTTTCGCACTTGTGTTAGTGTTGAAGAACCACTTTTCGCACTTGTGTTAGTGTTGAAAAACCACTTTTCGCACTTGTGTTGGTGCAGGAAACCACTTTTGCACTTGTATTAGTGTGGAAAAAACACTTTTTGCACTTGTGATAGTGTTGAAAAACCACTTTTCGCACTTGTGTTAGTGTTGGAAAACCACTTTTCGCACTTGTGTTAGTGTTGAAAAACCACTTTTCGCACTTGTGTTGGTGCAGGAAACCACTTTTGCACTTGTATTAGTGTGGAAAAACCACTTTTCGCACTTGTGTTAGTGTTGAAAAACCACTTTTCGCACTTGTGTTAGTGTTGAAAAACCACTTTTCGCACTTGTGTTGGTGCAGGAAACCACTTTTGCACTTGTATTAGTGTGGAAAAACCTTGCACTTGTGATAGTGTTGAAAAACCACTTTTCGCACTTGTGTTAGTGTTGAAAAACCACTTTCCGCACTTGTGTTAGTGTTGAAAAACCACTTTTCGCACTTGTGTTGGTGCAGGAAACCACTTTTGCACTTGTATTAGTGTGGAAAAAACACTTTTTGCACTTGTGATGGTGTTGAAAAACAACTTTTCGCACTTGTGTTGGTGTTGAAAAACCACTTTTCGCACTTGTGTTGGTGCAGGAAACCACTTTTGCACTTGTATTAGTGTGGAAAAAACACTTTTCGCAATTGTGTTAGTGTTGAAAAACCACTTTTCGTGCTTGTGTTAGTGTGGAAAAACCACTTTTCGCACTTGTGTTGGTGCAGGAAACCACTTTTGCACTTGTATTAGTGTGGAAAAAACACTTTTTGCACTTGTGATAGTGTTGAAAAACCACTTTTCGCACTTGTGGTAGTGTTGAAAAACCACTTTTCGCACTTGTGTTAGTGTTGTAAAACCACTTTTCGCACTTGTGTTAGTGTTGAAAAACCACTTTTCGCACTTGTGTTAGTGTTGAAAAACCACTTTTCGCACTTGTGTTGGTGCAGGAAACCACTTTTGCACTTGTATTAGTGTGGCAAAACCACTTTTCGCACTTGTGTTACTGTTGAAAAACCACTTTTCGCACTTGTGTTAGTGTTGAAAAACCACTTTTCGCACTTGTGTTGGTGCAGGAAACCACCTTTGCACTTGTATTAGTGTGGCAAAACCACTTTTCGCACTTGTGTTGGTGTTGAAAAACCACTTTTCGCACTTGTGTTAGTGTTGAAAAACCACTTTTCGCACTTGTGTTGGTGCAGGAAACCACTTTTGCACTTGTATTAGTGTGGAAAAAACACTTTTTACACTTGTGTTAGTGTTGAAAAACCACTTTCCGCACTTGTGTTAGTGTTGAAAAACCACTTTTCGCACTTGTGTTAGTGTTGAAAAACCACTTTTCGCACTTGTGTTGGTGCAGGAAACCACTTTTGCACTTGTATTAGTGTGGAAAAACCACTTTTATCACTTGTGTTAGTGTTGAAAAACCACTTTTTGCACTTGTGTTAGTGTTGAAAAACCACTTTTCGCACTTGTGTTGGTGCAGGAAACCACTTTTGCACTTGTATTAGTGTGGAAAAAACACTTTTTGCACTTGTGATAGTGTTGAAAAACCACTTTTCGCACTTGTGTTAGTGTTGAAAAAACACTTTTCGCACTTGTGTTAGTGTTGAAAAACCACTTTTCGCACTTGTGTTGGTGCAGGAAACGACTTTTGCACTTGTATTAGTGTGGAAAAAACACTTTTTGCACTTGTGATAGTGTTGAAAAACCACTCTTCGCACTTGTGTTAGTGTTGAAAAACCACTTTTCGCACTTGTGTTGGTGCAGGAAACCACTTTTGCACTTGTATTGGTGTGGAAAAAACACTTTTTACACTTGTGTTAGTGTTGAAGACCCACTTTTCGCACTTGTGTTAGTGTTGAAAAACCACTTTTCGCACTTGTGTTGGTGCAGGAAACCACTTTTACACTTGTATTAGTGTGGAAAAAACACTTTTTGCACTTGTGATAGTGTTGAAAAACCACTTTTCGCACTTGTGTTAGTGTTGAAAAATCACTTTTCGCACTTGTGTTGGTGCAGGAAACCACTTTTGCACTTGTATTAGTGTGGAAAAACCACTTTTCGCACTTGTGATAGTGTTGAAGAACCACTTTTCGCACTTGTGTTAGTGTTGAAAAACCACTTTTCGCACTTGTGTTAGTGTTGGAAAACCACTTTTCGCACTTGTGTTAGTGTTGAAAAACCACTTTTCGCACTTGTGTTGGTGCAGGAAACCACTTTTGCACTTGTATTAGTGTGGAAAAACCACTTTTCGCACTTGTGTTAGTGTTGAAAAACCACTTTTCGCACTTGTGTTAGTGTTGAAAAACCACTTTTCGCACTTGTGTTGGTGCAGGAAACCACTTTTGCACTTGTATTAGTGTGGAAAAAACACTTTTTGCACTTGTGATAGTGTTGAAAAACCACTTTTCGCACTTGTGTTAGTGTTGAAAAACCACTTTCCGCACTTGTGTTAGTGTTGAAAAACCACTTTTCGCACTTGTGTTGGTGCAGGAAACCACTTTTGCACTTGTATTAGTGTGGAAAAAACACTTTTTGCACTTGTGATGGTGTTGAAAAACAACTTTTCGCACTTGTGTTGGTGTTGAAAAACCACTTTTCGCACTTGTGTTGGTGCAGGAAACCACTTTTGCACTTGTATTAGTGTGGAAAAAACACTTTTCGCAATTGTGTTAGTGTTGAAAAACCACTTTTCGCACTTGTGTTAGTGTTGAAAAACCACTTTTCGCACTTGTGTTGGTGCAGGAAACCACTTTTGCACTTGTATTAGTGTGGAAAAAACACTTTTTGCACTTGTGATAGTGTTGAAAAACCACTTTTCGCACTTGTGGTAGTGTTGAAAAACCACTTTTCGCACTTGTGTTAGTGTTGAAAAACCACTTTTCGCACTTGTGTTAGTGTTGAAAAACCACTTTTCGCACTTGTGTTAGTGTTGAAAAACCACTTTTCGCACTTGTGTTGGTGCAGGAAACCACTTTTGCACTTGTATTAGTGTGGCAAAACCACTTTTCGCACTTGTGTTAGTGTTGAAAAACCACTTTTCGCACTTGTGTTAGTGTTGAAAAACCACTTTTCGCACTTGTGTTGGTGCAGGAAACCACTTTTGCACTTGTATTAGTGTGGCAAAACCACTTTTCACACTTGTGTTAGTGTTGAAAAACCACTTTTCGCACCTGTGTTAGTGTTGAAAAACCACTTTTCGCACTTGTGTTGGTGCAGGAAACCACTTTTGCACTTGTATTAGTGTGGAAAAAACACTTTTTACACTTGTGATAGTGTTGAAAAACCACTTTCCGCACTTGTGTTAGTGTTGAAAAACCACTTTTCGCACTTGTGTTAGTGTTGAAAAACCACTTTTCACACTTGTGTTGGTGCAGGAAACCACTTTTGCACTTGTATTAGTGTGGAAAAACCACTTTTATCACTTGTGTTAGTGTTGAAAAACCACTTTTTGCACTTGTGTTAGAGTTGAAAAACCACTTTTCGCACTTGTGTTGGTGCAGGAAACCACTTTTGCACTTGTATTAGTGTGGAAAAAACACTTTTTGCACTTGTGATAGTGTTGAAAAACCACTTTTCGCACTTGTGTTAGTGTTGAAAAAACACTTTTCACACTTGTGTTAGTGTTGAAACACCACTTTTCGCACTTGTGTTGGTGCAGGAAACTACTTTTGCACTTGTATTAGTGTGGAAAAACCACTTTTCGCACTTGTGTTAGTGTTGAAAAACCCCTTTTCGCACTTGTGTTAGTGTTGAAAAACCACTTTTCGCACTTGTGTTGGTGCAGGAAACCACTTTTGCACTTGTATTAGTGTGGAAAAAACACTTTTTGCACTTGTGATAGTGTTGAAAAACCACATTTCGCACTTGTGTTAGTGTTGAAAAACCACTTTTCGCACTTGTGTTGGTGCAGGAAACCACTTTTGCACTTGTATTAGTGTGGAAAAACCACTTTTCACACTTGTGTTAGTGTTGAAAAACCACTTTTCGCACTTGTATTAGTGTGGAAAAAACACTTTTTGCACTTGTGATAGTGTTGAAAAACCACTTTTTGCACCTGTGTTAGTGTTGAAAAACCACTTTTCGCACTTGTGTTGGTGCAGGAAACCACTTTTGCACTTGTATTAGTGTGGAAAAAACACTTTTTGCACTTGTGATAGTGTTGAAAAACCACTTTTCGCACTTGTGTTAGTGTTGAAAAACAACTTTTCGCACTTGTGTTAGTGTTGAAAAACCACTTTTCGCACTTGTGTTGGTGCAGGAAACCACTTTTGCTCTTGTATTAGTGTGGAAAAAACACTTTTTGCACTTGTGATAGTGTTGAAAAACCACTTTTCGCACTTGTGTTAGTGTTGAAAAACCACTTTTCGCACTTGTGTTGGTGCAGGAAACCACTTTTGCACTTGTATTGGTGTGGAAAAAACACTTTTCACACTTGTGTTAGTGTTGAAAACCCACTTTTCGCACTTGTGTTAGTGTTGAAAAACCACTTTTCGCACTTGTGTTGGTGCAGGAAACCACTTTTACACTTGTATTAGTGTGGAAAAAACACTTTTTGCACTTGTGATAGTGTTGAAAAACCACTTTTCGCACTTGTGTTAGTGTTGGAAAACCACTTTTCGCACTTGTGTTAGTGTTGAAAAACCACTTTTCGCACTTGTGTTGGTGCAGGAAACCACTTTTGCACTTGTATTAGTGTGGAAAAACCACTTTTCGCACTTGTGTTAGTGTTGAAAAACCACTTTTCGCACTTGTGTTAGTGTTGAAAAACCACTTTTCGCACTTGTGTTGGTGCAGGAAACCACTTTTGCACTTGTGTTAGTGTGGAAAAAACACTTTTTGCACTTGTGATAGTGTTGAAAAACCACTTTTCGCACTTGTGTTAGTGTTGAAAAACCACTTTCCGCACTTGTGTTAGTGTTGAAAAACCACTTTTCGCATTTGTGTTGGTGCAGGAAACCACTTTTGCACTTGTATTAGTGTGGAAAAAACACTTTTTGCACTTGTGATGGTGTTGAAAAACAACTTTTCGCACTTGTGTTGGTGTTGAAAAACCACTTTTCGCACTTGTGTTGGTGCAGGAAACCACTTTTGCACTTGTATTAGTGTGGAAAAAACACTTTTCGCAATTGTGTTAGTGTTGAAAAACCACTTTTCGCACTTGTGTTAGTGTTGAAAAACCACTTTTCGCACTTGTGTTGGTGCAGGAAACCACTTTTGAACTTGTATTAGTGTGGAAAAAACACTTTTTGCACTTGTGCTAGTGTTGAAAAACCACTTTTCGCACTTGTGGTAGTGTTGAAAAACCACTTTTCGCACTTGTGTTAGTGTTGAAAAACCACTTTTCGCACTTGTGTTAGTGTTGAAAAACCACTTTTCGCACTTGTGTTAGTGTTGAAAAACCACTTTTCGCACTTGTGTTGGTGCAGGAAACCACTTTTGCACTTGTATTAGTGTGGCAAAACCACTTTTCGCACTTGTGTTAGTGTTGAAAAACCACTTTTCGCACTTGTGTTAGTGTTGAAAAACCACTTTTCGCACTTGTGTTGGTGCAGGAAACCACTTTTGTACTTGTATTAGTGTGGCAAAACCACTTTTCGCACTTGTGTTAGTGTTGAAAAACCACTTTTCGCACTTGTGTTAGTGTTGAAAAACCACTTTTCGCACTTGTGTTGGTGCAGGAAACCACTTTTGCACTTGTATTAGTGTGGAAAAAACACTTTTTACACTTGTGAGAGTGTTGAAAAACCACTTTCCGCACTTGTGTTAGTGTTGAAAAACCACTTTTCGCACTTGTGTTAGTGTTGAAAAACCACTTTTCGCACTTGTGTTGGTGCAGGAAACCACTTTTGCACTTGTATTAGTGTGGAAAAAACACTTTTTGCACTTGTGATAGTGTTGAAAAACCACTTTTTGCACTTGTGTTAGTGTTGAAAAACCACTTTCCGCACTTGTGTTAGTGTTGAAAAACCACTTTTCGCATTTGTGTTGGTGCAGGAAACCACTTTTGCACTTGTATTAGTGTGGAAAAAACACTTTTTGCACTTGGGATGGTGTTGAAAAACAACTTTTCGCACTTGTGTTGGTGTTGAAAAACCACTTTTCGCACTTGTGTTGGTGCAGGAAACCACTTTTGCACTTGTATTAGTGTGGAAAAAACACTTTTCGCAATTGTGTTAGTGTTGAAAAACCACTTTTCGCACTTGTGTTAGTGTTGAAAAACCACTTTTCGCACTTGTATTAGTGTGGAAAAAACACTTTTTGCACTTGTGATAGTGTTGAAAAACCACTTTTCGCACTTGTGGTAGTGTTGAAAAACCACTTTTCGCACTTGTGTTGGTGCAGGAAACCACTTTTGCACTTGTATTAGTGTGGAAAAAACACTTTTCGCAATTGTGTTAGTGTTGAAAAACCACTTTTCGCACTTGTGTTGGTGCAGGAAACCACTTTTGCACTTGTATTAGTGTGGAAAAAACACTTTTTGCACTTGTGATAGTGTTGAAAAACCACTTTTCGCACTTGTGGTAGTGTTGAAAAACCACTTTTCGCACTTGTGTTAGTGTTGAAAAACCACTTTTCGCACTTGTGTTAGTGTTGAAAAACCACTTTTCGCACTTGTGTTAGTGTTGAAAAACCACTTTTCGCACTTGTGTTGGTGCAGGAAACCACTTTTGCACTTGTATTAGTGTGGCAAAACCACTTTTCGCACTTGTGTTAGTGTTGGAAAACCACTTTTCGCACTTGTGTTAGTGTTGAAAAACCACTTTTCGCACTTGTGTTGGTGCAGGAAACCACTTTTTCACTTGTATTAGTGTGGCAAAACCACTTTTCGCACTTGTGTTAGTGTTGAAAAACCACTTTTCGCACTTGTGTTAGTGTTGAAAAACCACTTTTCGCACTTGTGTTGGTGCAGGAAACCACTTTTGCACTTGTATTAGTGTGGAAAAAACACTTTTTACACTTGTGATAGTGTTGAAAAACCACTTTCCGCACTTGTGTTAGTGTTGAAAAACCATTTTTCGCACTTGTGTTAGTGTTGAAAAACCACTTTTCGCACTTGTGTTGGTGCAGGAAACCACTTTTGCACTTGTATTAGTGTGGAAAAAACACTTTTTGCACTTGTGATAGTGTTGAAAAACCACTTTTCGCACTTGTGTTAGTGTTGAAAAACCACTTTTCGCACTTGTGTTGGTGCAGGAAACCACTTTTGCACTTGTATTGGTGTGGAAAAAACACTTTTCACACTTGTGTTAGTGTTGAAAACCCACTTTTCGCACTTGTGTTAGTGTTGAAAAACCACTTTTCGCACTTGTGTTGGTGCAGGAAACCACTTTTACACTTGTATTAGTGTGGAAAAAACACTTTTTGCACTTGTGATAGTGTTGAAAAACCACTTTTCGCACTTGTGTTAGTGTTGGAAAACCACTTTTCGCACTTGTGTTAGTGTTGAAAAACCACTTTTCGCACTTGTGTTGGTGCAGGAAACCACTTTTGCACTTGTATTAGTGTGGAAAAACCACTTTTCGCACTTGTGTTAGTGTTGAAAAACCACTTTTCGCACTTGTGTTAGTGTTGAAAAACCACTTTTCGCACTTGTGTTGGTGCAGGAAACCACTTTTGCACTTGTGTTAGTGTGGAAAAAACACTTTTTGCACTTGTGATAGTGTTGAAAAACCACTTTTCGCACTTGTGTTAGTGTTGAAAAACCACTTTCCGCACTTGTGTTAGTGTTGAAAAACCACTTTTCGCATTTGTGTTGGTGCAGGAAACCACTTTTGCACTTGTATTAGTGTGGAAAAAACACTTTTTGCACTTGTGATGGTGTTGAAAAACAACTTTTCGCACTTGTGTTGGTGTTGAAAAACCACTTTTCGCACTTGTGTTGGTGCAGGAAACCACTTTTGCACTTGTATTAGTGTGGAAAAAACACTTTTCGCAATTGTGTTAGTGTTGAAAAACCACTTTTCGCACTTGTGTTAGTGTTGAAAAACCACTTTTCGCACTTGTGTTGGTGCAGGAAACCACTTTTGCACTTGTATTAGTGTGGAAAAAACACTTTTTGCACTTGTGATAGTGTTGAAAAACCACTTTTCGCACTTGTGGTAGTGTTGAAAAACCACTTTTCGCACTTGTGTTAGTGTTGAAAAACCACTTTTCGCACTTGTGTTAGTGTTGAAAAACCACTTTTCGCACTTGTGTTAGTGTTGAAAAACCACTTTTCGCACTTGTGTTGGTGCAGGAAACCACTTTTGCACTTGTATTAGTGTGGCAAAACCACTTTTCGCACTTGTGTTAGTGTTGAAAAACCACTTTTCGCACTTGTGTTAGTGTTGAAAAACCACTTTTCGCACTTGTGTTGGTGCAGGAAACCACTTTTGTACTTGTATTAGTGTGGCAAAACCACTTTTCGCACTTGTGTTAGTGTTGAAAAACCACTTTTCGCACTTGTGTTAGTGTTGAAAAACCACTTTTCGCACTTGTGTTGGTGCAGGAAACCACTTTTGCACTTGTATTAGTGTGGAAAAAACACTTTTTACACTTGTGAGAGTGTTGAAAAACCACTTTCCGCACTTGTGTTAGTGTTGAAAAACCACTTTTCGCACTTGTGTTAGTGTTGAAAAACCACTTTTCGCACTTGTGTTGGTGCAGGAAACCACTTTTGCACTTGTATTAGTGTGGAAAAAACACTTTTTGCACTTGTGATAGTGTTGAAAAACCACTTTTTGCACTTGTGTTAGTGTTGAAAAACCACTTTCCGCACTTGTGTTAGTGTTGAAAAACCACTTTTCGCATTTGTGTTGGTGCAGGAAACCACTTTTGCACTTGTATTAGTGTGGAAAAAACACTTTTTGCACTTGGGATGGTGTTGAAAAACAACTTTTCGCACTTGTGTTGGTGTTGAAAAACCACTTTTCGCACTTGTGTTGGTGCAGGAAACCACTTTTGCACTTGTATTAGTGTGGAAAAAACACTTTTCGCAATTGTGTTAGTGTTGAAAAACCACTTTTCGCACTTGTGTTAGTGTTGAAAAACCACTTTTCGCACTTGTATTAGTGTGGAAAAAACACTTTTTGCACTTGTGATAGTGTTGAAAAACCACTTTTCGCACTTGTGGTAGTGTTGAAAAACCACTTTTCGCACTTGTGTTGGTGCAGGAAACCACTTTTGCACTTGTATTAGTGTGGAAAAAACACTTTTCGCAATTGTGTTAGTGTTGAAAAACCACTTTTCGCACTTGTGTTGGTGCAGGAAACCACTTTTGCACTTGTATTAGTGTGGAAAAAACACTTTTTGCACTTGTGATAGTGTTGAAAAACCACTTTTCGCACTTGTGGTAGTGTTGAAAAACCACTTTTCGCACTTGTGTTAGTGTTGAAAAACCACTTTTCGCACTTGTGTTAGTGTTGAAAAACCACTTTTCGCACTTGTGTTAGTGTTGAAAAACCACTTTTCGCACTTGTGTTGGTGCAGGAAACCACTTTTGCACTTGTATTAGTGTGGCAAAACCACTTTTCGCACTTGTGTTAGTGTTGGAAAACCACTTTTCGCACTTGTGTTAGTGTTGAAAAACCACTTTTCGCACTTGTGTTGGTGCAGGAAACCACTTTTTCACTTGTATTAGTGTGGCAAAACCACTTTTCGCACTTGTGTTAGTGTTGAAAAACCACTTTTCGCACTTGTGTTAGTGTTGAAAAACCACTTTTCGCACTTGTGTTGGTGCAGGAAACCACTTTTGCACTTGTATTAGTGTGGAAAAAACACTTTTTACACTTGTGATAGTGTTGAAAAACCACTTTCCGCACTTGTGTTAGTGTTGAAAAACCATTTTTCGCACTTGTGTTAGTGTTGAAAAACCACTTTTCGCACTTGTGTTGGTGCAGGAAACCACTTTTGCACTTGTATTAGTGTGGAAAAAACACTTTTTGCACTTGTGATAGTGTTGAAAAACCACTTTTCGCACTTGTGTTAGTGTTGAAAAACCACTTTCCGCACTTGTGTTAGTGTTGAAAAACCACTTTTCGCACTTGTGTTGGTGCAGGAAACCACTTTTGCACTTGTATTAGTGTGGAAAAAACACTTTTTGCACTTGTGATGGTGTTGAAAAACAACTTTTCGCACTTGTGTTGGTGTTGAAAAACCAACTTTTTGCACTTGTGTTGGTGCAGGAAACCACTTTTGCACTTGTATTAGTGTGGAAAAAACACTTTTCGCAATTGTGTTAGTGTTGAAAAACCACTTTTCGCACTTGTGTTAGTGTTGAAAAACCACTTTTCGCACTTGTGTTGGTGCAGGAAACCACTTTTGCACTTGTGTTAGTGTGGAAAAAACACTTTTTGCACTTGTGATAGTGTTGAAAAACCACTTTTCGCACTTGTGGTAGTGTTGAAAAACCACTTTTCGCACTTGTGTTAGTGTTGAAAAACCACTTTTCGCACTTGTGTTAGTGTTGAAAAACCACTTTTCGCACTTGTGTTAGTGTTGAAAAACCACTTTTCGCACTTGTGTTGGTGCAGGAAACCACTTTTGCACTTGTATTAGTGTGGCAAAACCACTTTTCGCACTTGTGTTAGTGTTGAAAAACGACTTTTCGCACTTGTGTTAGTGTTGAAAAACCACTTTTCGCACTTGTGTTGGTGCAGGAAACCACTTTTGCACTTGTATTAGTGTGGCAAAACCACTTTTCACACTTGTGTTAGTGTTGAAAAACCACTTTTCGCACTTGTGTTAGTGTTGAAAAACCACTTTTCGCACTTGTGTTGGTGCAGGAAACCACTTTTGCACTTGTATTAGTGTGGAAAAAACACTTTTTACACTTGTGATAGTGTTGAAAAACCACTTTCCGCACTTGTGTTAGTGTTGAAAAACCACTTTTCGCACTTGTGTTAGTGTTGAAAAACCACTTTTCGCACTTGTGTTGGTGCAGGAAACCACTTTTGCACTTGTATTAGTGTGGAAAAACCACTTTTATCACTTGTGTTAGTGTTGAAAAACCACTTTTTGCACTTGTGTTAGTGTTGAAAAACCACTTTTCGCACTTGTGTTGGTGCAGGAAACCACTTTTGCACTTGTATTAGTGTGGAAAAAACACTTTTTGCACTTGTGATAGTGTTGAAAAACCACTTTTCGCACTTGTGTTAGTGTTGAAAAAACACTTTTCGCACTTGTGTTAGTGTTGAAAAACCACTTTTCGCACTTGTGTTGGTGCAGGAAACGACTTTTGCACTTGTATTAGTGTGGAAAAAACACTTTTTGCACTTGTGATAGTGTTGAAAAACCACTTTTCGCACTTGTGTTAGTGTTGAAAAAGCACTTTTCGCACTTGTGTTAGTGTTGAAACACCACTTTTCGCACTTGTGTTGGTGCAGGAAACCACTTTTGCACTTGTATTAGTGTGGAAAAAACACTTTTTGCACTTGTGATAGTGTTGAAAAACCACTTTTCGCACTTGTGTTAGTGTTGAAAAACCACTTTTCGCACTTGTGTTAGTGTTGAAAAACCACTTTTCGCACTTGTGTTGGTGCAGGAAACCACTTTTGCACTTGTATTAGTGTGGAAAAAACACTTTTTGCACTTGTGATAGTGTTGAAAAACCACTTTTCGCACTTGTGTTAGTGTTGAAAAACCACTTTCCGCACTTGTGTTAGTGTTGAAAAACCACTTTTCGCACTTGTGTTGGTGCAGGAAACCACTTTTGCACTTGTATTAGTGTGGAAAAAACACTTTTTGCACTTGTGATGGTGTTGAAAAACAACTTTTCGCACTTGTGTTGGTGTTGAAAAACCACTTTTCGCACTTGTGTTGGTGCAGGAAACCACTTTTGCACTTGTATTAGTGTGGAAAAAACACTTTTTGCACTTGTGATAGTGTTGAAAAACCACTTTTCGCACTTGTGTTAGTGTTGAAAAACCACTTTCCGCACTTGTGTTAGTGTTGAAAAACCACTTTTCGCACTTGTGTTGGTGCAGGAAACCACTTTTGCACTTGTATTAGTGTGGAAAAAACACTTTTTGCACTTGTGATGGTGTTGAAAAACAACTTTTCGCACTTGTGTTGGTGTTGAAAAACCACTTTTCGCACTTGTGTTGGTGCAGGAAACCACTTTTGCACTTGTATTAGTGTGGAAAAAACACTTTTCGCAATTGTGTTAGTGTTGAAAAACCACTTTTCGCACTTGTGTTAGTGTTGAAAAACCACTTTTCGCACTTGTGTTGGTGCAGGAAACCACTTTTGCACTTGTATTAGTGTGGAAAAAACACTTTTTGCACTTGTGATAGTGTTGAAAAACCACTTTTCGCACTTGTGGTAGTGTTGAAAAACCACTTTTCGCACTTGTGTTAGTGTTGAAAAACCACTTTTCGCACTTGTGTTAGTGTTGAAAAACCACTTTTCGCACTTGTGTTAGTGTTGAAAAACCACTTTTCGCACTTGTGTTGGTGCAGGAAACCACTTTTGCACTTGTATTAGTGTGGCAAAACCACTTTTCGCACTTGTGTTAGTGTTGAAAAACCACTTTTCGCACTTGTGTTAGTGTTGAAAAACCACTTTTCGCACTTGTGTTGGTGCAGGAAACCACTTTTGCACTTGTATTAGTGTGGCAAAACCACTTTTCACACTTGTGTTAGTGTTGAAAAACCACTTTTCGCACTTGTGTTAGTGTTGAAAAACCACTTTTCGCACTTGTGTTGGTGCAGGAAACCACTTTTGCACTTGTATTAGTGTGGAAAAAACACTTTTTACACTTGTGATAGTGTTGAAAAACCACTTTCCGCACTTGTGTTAGTGTTGAAAAACCACTTTTCGCACTTGTGTTAGTGTTGAAAAACCACTTTTCGCACTTGTGTTGGTGCAGGAAACCACTTTTGCACTTGTATTAGTGTGGAAAAACCACTTTTATCACTTGTGTTAGTGTTGAAAAACCACTTTTTGCACTTGTGTTAGTGTTGAAAAACCACTTTTCGCACTTGTGTTGGTGCAGGAAACCACTTTTGCACTTGTATTAGTGTGGAAAAAACACTTTTTGCACTTGTGATAGTGTTGAAAAACCACTTTTGGCACTTGTGTTAGTGTTGAAAAAACACTTTTCGCACTTGTGTTAGTGTTGAAAAACCACTTTTCACACTTGTGTTGGTGCAGGAAACGACTTTTGCACTTGTATTAGTGTGGAAAAAACACTTTTTGCACTTGTGATAGTGTTGAAAAACCACTTTTCGCACTTGTGTTAGTGTTGAAAAACCACTTTTCGCACTTGTGTTAGTGTTGAAACACCACTTTTCGCACTTGTGTTGGTGCAGGAAACTACTTTTGCACTTGTATTAGTGTGGAAAAACCACTTTTCGCACTTGTGTTAGTGTTGAAAAACCCCTTTTCGCACTTGTGTTAGTGTTGAAAAACCACTTTTCGCACTTGTGTTGGTGCAGGAAACCACTTTTGCACTTGTATTAGTGTGGAAAAAACACTTTTTGCACTTGTGATAGTGTTGAAAAACCACATTTCGCACTTGTGTTAGTGTTGAAAAACCACTTTTCGGACTTGTGTTGGTGCAGGAAACCACTTTTGCACTTGTATTAGTGTGGAAAAACCACTTTTCACACTTGTGTTAGTGTTGAAAAACCACTTTTCGCACTTGTATTAGTGTGGAAAAAACACTTTTTGCACTTGTGATAGTGTTGAAAAACCACTTTTTGCACCTGTGTTAGTGTTGAAAAACCACTTTTCGCACTTGTGTTGGTGCAGGAAACCACTTTTGCACTTGTATTAGTGTGGAAAAAACACTTTTTGCACTTGTGATAGTGTTGAAAAACCACTTTTCGCACTTGTGTTAGTGTTGAAAAACCACTTTTCGCACTTGTGTTAGTGTTGAAAAACCACTTTTCGCACTTGTGTTGGTGCAGGAAACCACTTTTGCTCTTGTATTAGTGTGGAAAAAACACTTTTTGCACTTGTGATAGTGTTGAAAAACCACTTTTCGCACTTGTGTTAGTGTTGAAAAACCACTTTTCGCACTTGTGTTGGTGCAGGAAACCACTTTTGCACTTGTATTGGTGTGGAAAAAACACTTTTCACACTTGTGTTAGTGTTGAAAACCCACTTTTCGCACTTGTGTTAGTGTTGAAAAACCACTTTTCGCACTTCTGTTGGTGCAGGAAACCACTTTTACACTTGTATTAGTGTGGAAAAACACTTTTTGCACTTGTGATAGTGTTGAAAAACCACTTTTCGCACTTGTGTTAGTGTTGGAAAACCACTTTTCGCACTTGTGTTAGTGTTGAAAAACCACTTTTCGCACTTGTGTTGGTGCAGGAAACCACTTTTGCACTTGTATTAGTGTGGAAAAACCACTTTTCGCACTTGTGTTAGTGTTGAAAAACCACTTTTCGCACTTGTGTTAGTGTTGAAAAACCACTTTTCGCACTTGTGTTGGTGCAGGAAACCACTTTTGCACTTGTATTAGTGTGGAAAAAACACTTTTTGCACTTGTGATAGTGTTGAAAAACCACTTTTCGCACTTGTGTTAGTGTTGAAAAACCACTTTCCGCACTTGTGTTAGTGTTGAAAAACCACTTTTCGCATTTGTGTTGGTGCAGGAAACCACTTTTGCACTTGTATTAGTGTGGAAAAAACACTTTTTGCACTTGTGATGGTGTTGAAAAACAACTTTTCGCACTTGTGTTGGTGTTGAAAAACCACTTTTCGCACTTGTGTTGGTGCAGGAAACCACTTTTGCACTTGTATTAGTGTGGAAAAAACACTTTTCGCAATTGTGTTAGTGTTGAAAAACCACTTTTCGCACTTGTGTTAGTGTTGAAAAACCACTTTTCGCACTTGTGTTGGTGCAGGAAACCACTTTTGCACTTGTATTAGTGTGGAAAAAACACTTTTTGCACTTGTGATAGTGTTGAAAAACCACTTTTCGCACTTGTGGTAGTGTTGAAAAACCACTTTTCGCACTTGTGTTAGTGTTGAAAAACCACTTTTCGCACTTGTGTTAGTGTTGAAAAACCACTTTTCGCACTTGTGTTAGTGTTGAAAAACCACTTTTCGCACTTGTGTTGGTGCAGGAAACCACTTTTGCACTTGTATTAGTGTGGCAAAACCACTTTTCGCACTTGTGTTAGTGTTGAAAAACCACTTTTCGCACTTGTGTTAGTGTTGAAAAACCACTTTTCGCACTTGTGTTGGTGCAGGAAACCACTTTTTCACTTGTATTAGTGTGGCAAAACCACTTTTCGCACTTGTGTTAGTGTTGAAAAACCACTTTTCGCACTTGTGTTAGTGTTGAAAAACCACTTTTCGCACTTGTGTTGGTGCAGGAAACCACTTTTGCACTTGTATTAGTGTGGAAAAAACACTTTTTACACTTGTGATAGTGTTGAAAAACCACTTTCCGCACTTGTGTTAGTGTTGAAAAACCATTTTTCGCACTTGTGTTAGTGTTGAAAAACCACTTTTCGCACTTGTGTTGGTGCAGGAAACCACTTTTGCACTTGTATTAGTGTGGAAAAACCACTTTTATCACTTGTGTTAGTGTTGAAAAACCACTTTTTGCACTTGTGTTAGTGTTGAAAAACCGCTTTTCGCACTTGTGTTGGTGCAGGAAACCACTTTTGCACTTGTATTAGTGTGGAAAAAACACTTTTTGCACTTGTGATAGTGTTGAAAAACCACTTTTCGCACTTGTGTTAGTGTTGAAAAAACACTTTTCGCACTTGTGTTAGTGTTGAAAAACCACTTTTCGCACTTGTGTTGGTGCAGGAAACGACTTTTGCACTTGTATTAGTGTGGAAAAAACACTTTTTGCACTTGTGATAGTGTTGAAAAACCACTTTTCGCACTTGTGTTAGTGTTGAAAAACCACTTTTCGCACTTGTGTTAGTGTTGAAACACCACTTTTCGCACTTGTGTTGGTGCAGGAAACTACTTTTGCACTTGTATTAGTGTGGAAAAACCACTTTTCGCACTTGTGTTAGTGTTGAAAAACCCCTTTTCACACTTGTGTTAGTGTTGAAAAAACACTTTTCGCACTTGTGTTAGTGTTGAAAAACCACTTTTCGCACTTGTGTTGGTGCAGGAAACGACTTTTGCACTTGTATTAGTGTGGAAAAAACACTTTTTGCACTTGTGATAGTGTTGAAAAACCACTTTTCGCACTTGTGTTAGTGTTGAAAAACCACTTTTCGCACTTGTGTTAGTGTTGAAACACCACTTTTCGCACTTGTGTTGGTGCAGGAAACCACTTTTGCACTTGTATTAGTGTGGAAAAAACACTTTTTGCACTTGTGATGGTGTTGAAAAACAACTTTTCGCACTTGTGTTGGTGTTGAAAAACCACTTTTCGCACTTGTGTTGGTGCAGGAAACCACTTTTGCACTTGTATTAGTGTGGAAAAAACACTTTTCGCAATTGTGTTAGTGTTGAAAAACCACTTTTCGCACTTGTGTTAGTGTTGAAAAACCACTTTTCGCACTTGTGTTGGTGCAGGAAACCACTTTTGCACTTGTATTAGTGTGGAAAAAACACTTTTTGCACTTGTGATAGTGTTGAAAAACCACTTTTCGCACTTGTGGTAGTGTTGAAAAACCACTTTTCGCACTTGTGTTAGTGTTGAAAAACCACTTTTCGCACTTGTGTTAGTGTTGAAAAACCACTTTTCGCACTTGTGTTAGTGTTGAAAAACCACTTTTCGCACTTGTGTTGGTGCAGGAAACCACTTTTGCACTTGTATTAGTGTGGCAAAACCACTTTTCGCACTTGTGTTAGTGTTGAAAAACCACTTTTCGCACTTGTGTTAGTGTTGAAAAACCACTTTTCGCACTTGTGTTGGTGCAGGAAACCACTTTTGCACTTGTATTAGTGTGGCAAAACCACTTTTCACACTTGTGTTAGTGTTGAAAAACCACTTTTCGCACTTGTGTTAGTGTTGAAAAACCACTTTTCGCACTTGTGTTGGTGCAGGAAACCACTTTTGCACTTGTATTAGTGTGGAAAAAACACTTTTTACACTTGTGATAGTGTTGAAAAACCACTTTCCGCACTTGTGTTAGTGTTGAAAAACCACTTTTCGCACTTGTGTTAGTGTTGAAAAACCACTTTTCGCACTTGTGTTGGTGCAGGAAACCACTTTTGCACTTGTATTAGTGTGGAAAAACCACTTTTATCACTTGTGTTAGTGTTGAAAAACCACTTTTTGCACTTGTGTTAGTGTTGAAAAACCACTTTTCGCACTTGTGTTGGTGCAGGAAACCACTTTTGCACTTGTATTAATGTGGAAAAAACACTTTTTGCACTTGTGATAGTGTTGAAAAACCACTTTTCGCACTTGTGTTAGTGTTGAAAAAACACTTTTCGCACTTGTGTTAGTGTTGAAAAACCACTTTTCACACTTGTGTTGGTGCAGGAAACGACTTTTGCACTTGTATTAGTGTGGAAAAAACACTTTTTGCACTTGTGATAGTGTTGAAAAACCACTTTTCGCACTTGTGTTAGTGTTGAAAAACCACTTTTCGCACTTGTGTTAGTGTTGAAACACCACTTTTCGCACTTGTGTTGGTGCAGGAAACTACTTTTGCACTTGTATTAGTGTGGAAAAACCACTTTTCGCACTTGTGTTAGTGTTGAAAAACCCCTTTTCGCACTTGTGTTAGTGTTGAAAAACCACTTTTCGCACTTGTGTTGGTGCAGGAAACCACTTTTGCACTTGTATTAGTGTGGAAAAAACACTTTTTGCACTTGTGATAGTGTTGAAAAACCACATTTCGCACTTGTGTTAGTGTTGAAAAACCACTTTTCGCACTTGTGTTGGTGCAGGAAACCACTTTTGCACTTGTATTAGTGTGGAAAAACCACTTTTCACACTTGTGTTAGTGTTGAAAAACCACTTTTCGCACTTGTATTAGTGTGGAAAAAACACTTTTTGCACTTGTGATAGTGTTGAAAAACCACTTTTTGCACCTGTGTTAGTGTTGAAAAACCACTTTTCGCACTTGTGTTAGTGTTGAAAAACCACTTTTCGCACTTGTGTTGGTGCAGGAAACCACTTTTGCACTTGTATTAGTGTGGAAAAAACACTTTTTACACTTGTGATAGTGTTGAAAAACCACTTTCCGCACTTGTGTTAGTGTTGAAAAACCATTTTTCGCACTTGTGTTAGTGTTGAAAAACCACTTTTCGCACTTGTGTTGGTGCAGGAAACCACTTTTGCACTTGTATTAGTGTGGAAAAACCACTTTTATCACTTGTGTTAGTGTTGAAAAACCACTTTTTGCACTTGTGTTAGTGTTGAAAAACCGCTTTTCGCACTTGTGTTGGTGCAGGAAACCACTTTTGCACTTGTATTAGTGTGGAAAAAACACTTTTTGCACTTGTGATAGTGTTGAAAAACCACTTTTCGCACTTGTGTTAGTGTTGAAAAAACACTTTTCGCACTTGTGTTAGTGTTGAAAAACCACTTTTCGCACTTGTGTTGGTGCAGGAAACGACTTTTGCACTTGTATTAGTGTGGAAAAAACACTTTTTGCACTTGTGATAGTGTTGAAAAACCACTTTTCGCACTTGTGTTAGTGTTGAAAAACCACTTTTCGCACTTGTGTTAGTGTTGAAACACCACTTTTCGCACTTGTGTTGGTGCAGGAAACTACTTTTGCACTTGTATTAGTGTGGAAAAACCACTTTTCGCACTTGTGTTAGTGTTGAAAAACCCCTTTTCGCACTTGTGTTAGTGTTGAAAAAACACTTTTCGCACTTGTGTTAGTGTTGAAAAACCACTTTTCGCACTTGTGTTGGTGCAGGAAACGACTTTTGCACTTGTATTAGTGTGGAAAAAACACTTTTTGCACTTGTGATAGTGTTGAAAAACCACTTTTCGCACTTGTGTTAGTGTTGAAAAACCACTTTTCGCACTTGTGTTAGTGTTGAAACACCACTTTTCGCACTTGTGTTGGTGCAGGAAACCACTTTTGCACTTGTATTAGTGTGGAAAAAACACTTTTTGCACTTGTGATGGTGTTGAAAAACAACTTTTCGCACTTGTGTTGGTGTTGAAAAACCACTTTTCGCACTTGTGTTGGTGCAGGAAACCACTTTTGCACTTGTATTAGTGTGGAAAAAACACTTTTCGCAATTGTGTTAGTGTTGAAAAACCACTTTTCGCACTTGTGTTAGTGTTGAAAAACCACTTTTCGCACTTGTGTTGGTGCAGGAAACCACTTTTGCACTTGTATTAGTGTGGAAAAAACACTTTTTGCACTTGTGATAGTGTTGAAAAACCACTTTTCGCACTTGTGGTAGTGTTGAAAAACCACTTTTCGCACTTGTGTTAGTGTTGAAAAACCACTTTTCGCACTTGTGTTAGTGTTGAAAAACCACTTTTCGCACTTGTGTTAGTGTTGAAAAACCACTTTTCGCACTTGTGTTGGTGCAGGAAACCACTTTTGCACTTGTATTAGTGTGGCAAAACCACTTTTCGCACTTGTGTTAGTGTTGAAAAACCACTTTTCGCACTTGTGTTAGTGTTGAAAAACCACTTTTCGCACTTGTGTTGGTGCAGGAAACCACTTTTGCACTTGTATTAGTGTGGCAAAACCACTTTTCACACTTGTGTTAGTGTTGAAAAACCACTTTTCGCACTTGTGTTAGTGTTGAAAAACCACTTTTCGCACTTGTGTTGGTGCAGGAAACCACTTTTGCACTTGTATTAGTGTGGAAAAAACACTTTTTACACTTGTGATAGTGTTGAAAAACCACTTTCCGCACTTGTGTTAGTGTTGAAAAACCACTTTTCGCACTTGTGTTAGTGTTGAAAAACCACTTTTCGCACTTGTGTTGGTGCAGGAAACCACTTTTGCACTTGTATTAGTGTGGAAAAACCACTTTTATCACTTGTGTTAGTGTTTAAAAACCACTTTTTGCACTTGTGTTAGTGTTGAAAAACCACTTTTCGCACTTGTGTTGGTGCAGGAAACCACTTTTGCACTTGTATTAGTGTGGAAAAAACACTTTTTGCACTTGTGATAGTGTTGAAAAACCACTTTTCGCACTTGTGTTAGTGTTGAAAAAACACTTTTCGCACTTGTGTTAGTGTTGAAAAACCACTTTTCACACTTGTGTTGGTGCAGGAAACGACTTTTGCACTTGTATTAGTGTGGAAAAAACACTTTTTGCACTTGTGATAGTGTTGAAAAACCACTTTTCGCACTTGTGTTAGTGTTGAAAAACCACTTTTCGCACTTGTGTTAGTGTTGAAACACCACTTTTCGCACTTGTGTTGGTGCAGGAAACTACTTTTGCACTTGTATTAGTGTGGAAAAACCACTTTTCGCACTTGTGTTAGTGTTGAAAAACCCCTTTTCGCACTTGTGTTAGTGTTGAAAAACCACTTTTCGCACTTGTGTTGGTGCAGGAAACCACTTTTGCACTTGTATTAGTGTGGAAAAAACACTTTTTGCACTTGTGATAGTGTTGAAAAACCACATTTCGCACTTGTGTTAGTGTTGAAAAACCACTTTTCGCACTTGTGTTGGTGCAGGAAACCACTTTTGCACTTGTATTAGTGTGGAAAAACCACTTTTCACACTTGTGTTAGTGTTGAAAAACCACTTTTCGCACTTGTATTAGTGTGGAAAAAACACTTTTTGCACTTGTGATAGTGTTGAAAAACCACTTTTTGCACCTGTGTTAGTGTTGAAAAACCACTTTTCGCACTTGTGTTGGTGCAGGAAACCACTTTTGCACTTGTATTAGTGTGGAAAAAACACTTTTTGCACTTGTGATAGTGTTGAAAAACCACTTTTCGCACTTGTGTTAGTGTTGAAAAACCACTTTTCGCACTTGTGTTAGTGTTGAAAAACCACTTTTCGCACTTGTGTTGGTGCAGGAAACCACTTTTGCTCTTGTATTAGTGTGGAAAAAACACTTTTTGCACTTGTGATAGTGTTGAAAAACCACTTTTCGCACTTGTGTTAGTGTTGAAAAACCACTTTTCGCACTTGTGTTGGTGCAGGAAACCACTTTTGCACTTGTATTGGTGTGGAAAAAACACTTTTCACACTTGTGTTAGTGTTGAAAACCCACTTTTCGCACTTGTGTTAGTGTTGAAAAACCACTTTTCGCACTTCTGTTGGTGCAGGAAACCACTTTTACACTTGTATTAGTGTGGAAAAAACACTTTTTGCACTTGTGATAGTGTTGAAAAACCACTTTTCGCACTTGTGTTAGTGTTGGAAAACCACTTTTCGCACTTGTGTTAGTGTTGAAAAACCACTTTTCGCACTTGTGTTGGTGCAGGAAAACACTTTTGCACTTGTATTAGTGTGGAAAACCACTTTTCGCACTTGTGTTAGTGTTGAAAAACCACTTTTCGCACTTGTGTTAGTGTTGAAAAACCACTTTTCGCACTTGTGTTGGTGCAGGAAACCACTTTTGCACTTGTATTAGTGTGGAAAAAACACTTTTTGCACTTGTGATAGTGTTGAAAAACCACTTTTCGCACTTGTGTTAGTGTTGAAAAACCACTTTCCGCACTTGTGTTAGTGTTGAAAAACCACTTTTCGCATTTGTGTTGGTGCAGGAAACCACTTTTGCACTTGTATTAGTGTGGAAAAAACACTTTTTGCACTTGTGATGGTGTTGAAAAACAACTTTTCGCACTTGTGTTAGTGTTGAAACACCACTTTTCGCACTTGTGTTAGTGTTGAAAAACCACTTTTCGCACTTGTGTTGGTGCAGGAAACGACTTTTGCACTTGTATTAGTGTGGAAAAAACACTTTTTGCACTTGTGTTGGTGCAGGAAACCACTTTTGCACTTGTATTAGTGTGGAAAAAACACTTTTTGCACTTGTGATAGTGTTGAAAAACCACTTTTCGCACTTGTGTTAGTGTTGAAAAACCACTTTTCGCACTTGTGTTAGTGTTGAAACACCACTTTTCGCACTTGTGTTGGTGCAGGAAACTACTTTTGCACTTGTATTAGTGTGGAAAAACCACTTTTCGCACTTGTGTTAGTGTTGAAAAACCCCTTTTCGCACTTGTGTTAGTGTTGAAAAAACACTTTTCGCACTTGTGTTAGTGTTGAAAAACCACTTTTCGCACTTGTGTTGGTGCAGGAAACGACTTTTGCACTTGTATTAGTGTGGAAAAAACACTTTTTGCACTTGTGATAGTGTTGAAAAACCACTTTTCGCACTTGTGTTAGTGTTGAAAAACCACTTTTCGCACTTGTGTTAGTGTTGAAACACCACTTTTCGCACTTGTGTTGGTGCAGGAAACCACTTTTGCACTTGTATTAGTGTGGAAAAAACACTTTTTGCACTTGTGATGGTGTTGAAAAACAACTTTTCGCACTTGTGTTGGTGTTGAAAAACCACTTTTCGCACTTGTGTTGGTGCAGGAAACCACTTTTGCACTTGTATTAGTGTGGAAAAAACACTTTTCGCAATTGTGTTAGTGTTGAAAAACCACTTTTCGCACTTGTGTTAGTGTTGAAAAACCACTTTTCGCACTTGTGTTGGTGCAGGAAACCACTTTTGCACTTGTATTAGTGTGGAAAAAACACTTTTTGCACTTGTGATAGTGTTGAAAAACCACTTTTCGCACTTGTGGTAGTGTTGAAAAACCACTTTTCGCACTTGTGTTAGTGTTGAAAAACCACTTTTCGCACTTGTGTTAGTGTTGAAAAACCACTTTTCGCACTTGTGTTAGTGTTGAAAAACCACTTTTCGCACTTGTGTTGGTGCAGGAAACCACTTTTGCACTTGTATTAGTGTGGCAAAACCACTTTTCGCACTTGTGTTAGTGTTGAAAAACCACTTTTCGCACTTGTGTTAGTGTTGAAAAACCACTTTTCGCACTTGTGTTGGTGCAGGAAACCACTTTTGCACTTGTATTAGTGTGGCAAAACCACTTTTCACACTTGTGTTAGTGTTGAAAAACCACTTTTCGCACTTGTGTTAGTGTTGAAAAACCACTTTTCGCACTTGTGTTGGTGCAGGAAACCACTTTTGCACTTGTATTAGTGTGGAAAAAACACTTTTTACACTTGTGATAGTGTTGAAAAACCACTTTCCGCACTTGTGTTAGTGTTGAAAAACCACTTTTCGCACTTGTGTTAGTGTTGAAAAACCACTTTTCGCACTTGTGTTGGTGCAGGAAACCACTTTTGCACTTGTATTAGTGTGGAAAAACCACTTTTATCACTTGTGTTAGTGTTGAAAAACCACTTTTTGCACTTGTGTTAGTGTTGAAAAACCACATTTCGCACTTGTGTTGGTGCAGGAAACCACTTTTGCACTTGTATTAGTGTGGAAAAAACACTTTTTGCACTTGTGATAGTGTTGAAAAACCACTTTTCGCACTTGTGTTAGTGTTGAAAAAACACTTTTCGCACTTGTGTTAGTGTTGAAAAACCACTTTTCACACTTGTGTTGGTGCAGGAAACGACTTTTGCACTTGTATTAGTGTGGAAAAAACACTTTTTGCACTTGTGATAGTGTTGAAAAACCACTTTTCGCACTTGTGTTAGTGTTGAAAAACCACTTTTCGCACTTGTGTTAGTGTTGAAACACCACTTTTCGCACTTGTGTTGGTGCAGGAAACTACTTTTGCACTTGTATTAGTGTGGAAAAACCACTTTTCGCACTTGTGTTAGTGTTGAAAAACCCCTTTTCGCACTTGTGTTAGTGTTGAAAAACCACTTTTCGCACTTGTGTTGGTGCAGGAAACCACTTTTGCACTTGTATTAGTGTGGAAAAAACACTTTTTGCACTTGTGATAGTGTTGAAAAACCACATTTCGCACTTGTGTTAGTGTTGAAAAACCACTTTTCGCACTTGTGTTGGTGCAGGAAACCACTTTTGCACTTGTATTAGTGTGGAAAAACCACTTTTCACACTTGTGTTAGTGTTGAAAAACCACTTTTCGCACTTGTATTAGTGTGGAAAAAACACTTTTTGCACTTGTGATAGTGTTGAAAAACCACTTTTTGCACCTGTGTTAGTGTTGAAAAACCACTTTTCGCACTTGTGTTGGTGCAGGAAACCACTTTTGCACTTGTATTAGTGTGGAAAAAACACTTTTTGCACTTGTGATAGTGTTGAAAAACCACTTTTCGCACTTGTGTTAGTGTTGAAAAACCACTTTTCGCACTTGTGTTAGTGTTGAAAAACCACTTTTCGCACTTGTGTTGGTGCAGGAAACCACTTTTGCTCTTGTATTAGTGTGGAAAAAACACTTTTTGCACTTGTGATAGTGTTGAAAAACCACTTTTCGCACTTGTGTTAGTGTTGAAAAACCACTTTTCGCACTTGTGTTGGTGCAGGAAACCACTTTTGCACTTGTATTGGTGTGGAAAAAACACTTTTCACACTTGTGTTAGTGTTGAAAACCCACTTTTCGCACTTGTGTTAGTGTTGAAAAACCACTTTTCGCACTTCTGTTGGTGCAGGAAACCACTTTTACACTTGTATTAGTGTGGAAAAAACACTTTTTGCACTTGTGATAGTGTTGAAAAACCACTTTTCGCACTTGTGTTAGTGTTGGAAAACCACTTTTCGCACTTGTGTTAGTGTTGAAAAACCACTTTTCGCACTTGTGTTGGTGCAGGAAACCACTTTTGCACTTGTATTAGTGTGGAAAAACCACTTTTCGCACTTGTGTTAGTGTTGAAAAACCACTTTTCGCACTTGTGTTAGTGTTGAAAAACCACTTTTCGCACTTGTGTTGGTGCAGGAAACCACTTTTGCACTTGTATTAGTGTGGAAAAAACACTTTTTGCACTTGTGATAGTGTTGAAAAACCACTTTTCGCACTTGTGTTAGTGTTGAAAAACCACTTTCCGCACTTGTGTTAGTGTTGAAAAACCACTTTTCGCATTTGTGTTGGTGCAGGAAACCACTTTTGCACTTGTATTAGTGTGGAAAAAACACTTTTTGCACTTGTGATGGTGTTGAAAAACAACTTTTCGCACTTGTGTTGGTGTTGAAAAACCACTTTTCGCACTTGTGTTGGTGCAGGAAACCACTTTTGCACTTGTATTAGTGTGGAAAAAACACTTTTCGCAATTGTGTTAGTGTTGAAAAACCACTTTTCGCACTTGTGTTAGTGTTGAAAAACCACTTTTCGCACTTGTGTTGGTGCAGGAAACCACTTTTGCACTTGTATTAGTGTGGAAAAAACACTTTTTGCACTTGTGATAGTGTTGAAAAACCACTTTTCGCACTTGTGGTAGTGTTGAAAAACCACTTTTCGCACTTGTGTTAGTGTTGAAAAACCACTTTTCGCACTTGTGTTAGTGTTGAAAAACCACTTTTCGCACTTGTGTTAGTGTTGAAAAACCACTTTTCGCACTTGTGTTGGTGCAGGAAACCACTTTTGCACTTGTATTAGTGTGGCAAAACCACTTTTCGCACTTGTGTTAGTGTTGAAAAACCACTTTTCGCACTTGTGTTAGTGTTGAAAAACCACTTTTCGCACTTGTGTTGGTGCAGGAAACCACTTTTGCACTTGTATTAGTGTGGCAAAACCACTTTTCGCACTTGTGTTAGTGTTGAAAAACCACTTTTCGCACTTGTGTTAGTGTTGAAAAACCACTTTTCGCACTTGTGTTGGTGCAGGAAACCACTTTTGCACTTGTATTAGTGTGGAAAAAACACTTTTTACACTTGTGATAGTGTTGAAAAACCACTTTCCGCACTTGTGTTAGTGTTGAAAAACCACTTTTCGCACTTGTGTTAGTGTTGAAAAACCACTTTTCGCACTTGTGTTGGTGCAGGAAACCACTTTTGCACTTGTATTAGTGTGGAAAAAACACTTTTTGCACTTGTGATAGTGTTGAAAAACCACTTTTTGCACTTGTGTTAGTGTTGAAAAACCACTTTCCGCACTTGTGTTAGTGTTGAAAAACCACTTTTCGCATTTGTGTTGGTGCAGGAAACCACTTTTGCACTTGTATTAGTGTGGAAAAAACACTTTTTGCACTTGTGATGGTGTTGAAAAACAACTTTTCGCACTTGTGTTGGTGTTGAAAAACCACTTTTCGCACTTGTGTTGGTGCAGGAAACCACTTTTGCACTTGTATTAGTGTGGAAAAAACACTTTTCGCAATTGTGTTAGTGTTGAAAAACCACTTTTCGCACTTGTGTTAGTGTTGAAAAACCACTTTTCGCACTTGTGTTGGTGCAGGAAACCACTTTTGCACTTGTATTAGTGTGGAAAAAACACTTTTTGCACTTGTGATAGTGTTGAAAAACCACTTTTCGCACTTGTGGTAGTGTTGAAAAACCCTTTTCGCACTTGTGTTAGTGTTGAAAAACCACTTTTCGCACTTGTGTTAGTGTTGAAAAACCACTTTTCGCACTTGTGTTAGTGTTGAAAAACCACTTTTCGCACTTGTGTTGGTGCAGGAAACCACTTTTGCACTTGTATTAGTGTGGCAAAACCACTTTTCGCACTTGTGTTAGTGTTGAAAAACCACTTTTCGCACTTGTGTTAGTGTTGAAAAACCACTTTTCGCACTTGTGTTGGTGCAGGAAACCACTTTTTCACTTGTATTAGTGTGGCAAAACCACTTTTCGCACTTGTGTTAGTGTTGAAAAACCACTTTTCGCACTTGTGTTAGTGTTGAAAAAACACTTTTCGCACTTGTGTTAGTGTTGAAAAACCACTTTTCACACTTGTGTTGGTGCAGGAAACGACTTTTGCACTTGTATTAGTGTGGAAAAAACACTTTTTGCACTTGTGATAGTGTTGAAAAACCACTTTTCGCACTTGTGTTAGTGTTGAAAAACCACTTTTCGCACTTGTGTTAGTGTTGAAACACCACTTTTCGCACTTGTGTTGGTGCAGGAAACTACTTTTGCACTTGTATTAGTGTGGAAAAACCACTTTTCGCACTTGTGTTAGTGTTGAAAAACCCCTTTTCGCACTTGTGTTAGTGTTGAAAAACCACTTTTCGCACTTGTGTTGGTGCAGGAAACCACTTTTGCACTTGTATTAGTGTGGAAAAAACACTTTTTGCACTTGTGATAGTGTTGAAAAACCACATTTCGCACTTGTGTTAGTGTTGAAAAACCACTTTTCGCACTTGTGTTGGTGCAGGAAACCACTTTTGCACTTGTATTAGTGTGGAAAAACCACTTTTCACACTTGTGTTAGTGTTGAAAAACCACTTTTCGCACTTGTATTAGTGTGGAAAAAACACTTTTTGCACTTGTGATAGTGTTGAAAAACCACTTTTTGCACCTGTGTTAGTGTTGAAAAACCACTTTTCGCACTTGTGTTGGTGCAGGAAACCACTTTTGCACTTGTATTAGTGTGGAAAAAACACTTTTTGCACTTGTGATAGTGTTGAAAAACCACTTTTCGCACTTGTGTTAGTGTTGAAAAACCACTTTTCGCACTTGTGTTAGTGTTGAAAAACCACTTTTCGCACTTGTGTTGGTGCAGGAAACCACTTTTGCTCTTGTATTAGTGTGGAAAAAACACTTTTTGCACTTGTGATAGTGTTGAAAAACCACTTTTCGCACTTGTGTTAGTGTTGAAAAACCACTTTTCGCACTTGTGTTGGTGCAGGAAACCACTTTTGCACTTGTATTGGTGTGGAAAAAACACTTTTCACACTTGTGTTAGTGTTGAAAACCCACTTTTCGCACTTGTGTTAGTGTTGAAAAACCACTTTTCGCACTTCTGTTGGTGCAGGAAACCACTTTTACACTTGTATTAGTGTGGAAAAAACACTTTTTGCACTTGTGATAGTGTTGAAAAACCACTTTTCGCACTTGTGTTAGTGTTGGAAAACCACTTTTCGCACTTGTGTTAGTGTTGAAAAACCACTTTTCGCACTTGTGTTGGTGCAGGAAACCACTTTTGCACTTGTATTAGTGTGGAAAAACCACTTTTCGCACTTGTGTTAGTGTTGAAAAACCACTTTTCGCACTTGTGTTAGTGTTGAAAAACCACTTTTCGCACTTGTGTTGGTGCAGGAAACCACTTTTGCACTTGTATTAGTGTGGAAAAAACACTTTTTGCACTTGTGATAGTGTTGAAAAACCACTTTTCGCACTTGTGTTAGTGTTGAAAAACCACTTTCCGCACTTGTGTTAGTGTTGAAAAACCACTTTTCGCATTTGTGTTGGTGCAGGAAACCACTTTTGCACTTGTATTAGTGTGGAAAAAACACTTTTTGCACTTGTGATGGTGTTGAAAAACAACTTTTCGCACTTGTGTTGGTGTTGAAAAACCACTTTTCGCACTTGTGTTGGTGCAGGAAACCACTTTTGCACTTGTATTAGTGTGGAAAAAACACTTTTCGCAATTGTGTTAGTGTTGAAAAACCACTTTTCGCACTTGTGTTAGTGTTGAAAAACCACTTTTCGCACTTGTGTTGGTGCAGGAAACCACTTTTGCACTTGTATTAGTGTGGAAAAAACACTTTTTGCACTTGTGATAGTGTTGAAAAACCACTTTTCGCACTTGTGGTAGTGTTGAAAAACCACTTTTCGCACTTGTGTTAGTGTTGAAAAACCACTTTTCGCACTTGTGTTAGTGTTGAAAAACCACTTTTCGCACTTGTGTTAGTGTTGAAAAACCACTTTTCGCACTTGTGTTGGTGCAGGAAACCACTTTTGCACTTGTATTAGTGTGGCAAAACCACTTTTCGCACTTGTGTTAGTGTTGAAAAACCACTTTTCGCACTTGTGTTAGTGTTGAAAAACCACTTTTCGCACTTGTGTTGGTGCAGGAAACCACTTTTGCACTTGTATTAGTGTGGCAAAACCACTTTTCGCACTTGTGTTAGTGTTGAAAAACCACTTTTCGCACTTGTGTTAGTGTTGAAAAACCACTTTTCGCACTTGTGTTGGTGCAGGAAACCACTTTTGCACTTGTATTAGTGTGGAAAAAACACTTTTTACACTTGTGATAGTGTTGAAAAACCACTTTCCGCACTTGTGTTAGTGTTGAAAAACCACTTTTCGCACTTGTGTTAGTGTTGAAAAACCACTTTTCGCACTTGTGTTGGTGCAGGAAACCACTTTTGCACTTGTATTAGTGTGGAAAAAACACTTTTTGCACTTGTGATAGTGTTGAAAAACCACTTTTTGCACTTGTGTTAGTGTTGAAAAACCACTTTCCGCACTTGTGTTAGTGTTGAAAAACCACTTTTCGCATTTGTGTTGGTGCAGGAAACCACTTTTGCACTTGTATTAGTGTGGAAAAAACACTTTTTGCACTTGTGATGGTGTTGAAAAACAACTTTTCGCACTTGTGTTGGTGTTGAAAAACCACTTTTCGCACTTGTGTTGGTGCAGGAAACCACTTTTGCACTTGTATTAGTGTGGAAAAAACACTTTTCGCAATTGTGTTAGTGTTGAAAAACCACTTTTCGCACTTGTGTTAGTGTTGAAAAACCACTTTTCGCACTTGTGTTGGTGCAGGAAACCACTTTTGCACTTGTATTAGTGTGGAAAAAACACTTTTTGCACTTGTGATAGTGTTGAAAAACCACTTTTCGCACTTGTGGTAGTGTTGAAAAACCCTTTTCGCACTTGTGTTAGTGTTGAAAAACCACTTTTCGCACTTGTGTTAGTGTTGAAAAACCACTTTTCGCACTTGTGTTAGTGTTGAAAAACCACTTTTCGCACTTGTGTTGGTGCAGGAAACCACTTTTGCACTTGTATTAGTGTGGCAAAACCACTTTTCGCACTTGTGTTAGTGTTGAAAAACCACTTTTCGCACTTGTGTTAGTGTTGAAAAACCACTTTTCGCACTTGTGTTGGTGCAGGAAACCACTTTTTCACTTGTATTAGTGTGGCAAAACCACTTTTCGCACTTGTGTTAGTGTTGAAAAACCACTTTTCACACTTGTGTTAGTGTTGAAAAACCACTTTTCGCACTTGTGTTGGTGCAGGAAACCACTTTTGCACTTGTATTAGTGTGGAAAAAACACTTTTTACACTTGTGATAGTGTTGAAAAACCACTTTCCGCACTTGTGTTAGTGTTGAAAAACCATTTTTCGCACTTGTGTTAGTGTTGAAAAACCACTTTTTGCACTTGTGTTGGTGCAGGAAACCACTTTTGCACTTGTATTAGTGTGGAAAAACCACTTTTATCACTTGTGTTAGTGTTGAAAAACCACTTTTTGCACTTGTGTTAGTGTTGAAAAACCGCTTTTCGCACTTGTGTTGGTGCAGGAAACCACTTTTGCACTTGTATTAGTGTGGAAAAAACACTTTTTGCACTTGTGATAGTGTTGAAAAACCACTTTTCGCACTTGTGTTAGTGTTGAAAAAACACTTTTCGCACTTGTGTTAGTGTTGAAAAACCACTTTTCGCACTTGTGTTGGTGCAGGAAACGACTTTTGCACTTGTATTAGTGTGGAAAAAACACTTTTTGCACTTGTGATAGTGTTGAAAAACCACTTTTCGCACTTGTGTTAGTGTTGAAAAACCACTTTTCGCACTTGTGTTAATGTTGAAACACCACTTTTCGCACTTGTGTTGGTGCAGGAAACTACTTTTGCACTTGTATTAGTGTGGAAAAACCACTTTTCGCACTTGTGTTAGTGTTGAAAAACCCCTTTTCGCACTTGTGTTAGTGTTGAAAAACCACTTTTCGCACTTGTGTTGGTGCAGGAAACCACTTTTGCACTTGTATTAGTGTGGAAAAAACACTTCTTGCACTTGTGATAGTGTTGAAAAACCACATTTCGCACTTGTGTTAGTGTTGAAAAACCACTTTTCGCACTTGTGTTGGTGCAGGAAACCACTTTTGCACTTGTATTAGTGTGGAAAAACCACTTTTCGCACTTGTGTTAGTGTTGAAAAACCACTTTTCGCACTTGTATTAGTGTGGAAAAAACACTTTTTGCACTTGTGATAGTGTTGAAAAACCACTTTTCGCACTTGTGTTAGTGTTGAAAAACCACTTTTTGCACTTGTGTTAGTGTTGAAAAACCACTTTTCGCACTTGTGTTGGTGCAGGAAACCACTTTTGCACTTGTATTAGTGTGGAAAAAACACTTTTTGCACTTGTGATAGTGTTGAAAAACCACTTTTCGCACTTGTGTTAGTGTTGAAAAACCACTTTCCGCACTTGTGTTAGTGTTGAAAAACCACTTTTCGCACTTGTGTTGGTGCAGGAAACCACTTTTGCACTTGTATTAGTGTGGAAAAAACACTTTTTGCACTTGTGATGGTGTTGAAAAACAACTTTTCGCACTTGTGTTGGTGTTGAAAAACCACTTTTCGCACTTGTGTTGGTGCAGGAAACCACTTTTGCACTTGTATTAGTGTGGAAAAAACACTTTTCGCAATTGTGTTAGTGTTGAAAAACCACTTTTCGCACTTGTGTTAGTGTTGAAAAACCACTTTTCGCACTTGTGTTGGTGCAGGAAACCACTTTTGCACTTGTATTAGTGTGGAAAAAACACTTTTTGCACTTGTGATAGTGTTGAAAAACCACTTTTCGCACTTGTGGTAGTGTTGAAAAACCACTTTTCGCACTTGTGTTAGTGTTGAAAAACCACTTTTCGCACTTGTGTTAGTGTTGAAAAACCACTTTTCGCACTTGTGTTAGTGTTGAAAAACCACTTTTCGCACTTGTGTTGGTGCAGGAAACCACTTTTGCACTTGTATTAGTGTGGCAAAACCACTTTTCGCACTTGTGTTAGTGTTGAAAAACCACTTTTCGCACTTGTGTTAGTGTTGAAAAACCACTTTTCGCACTTGTGTTGGTGCAGGAAACCACTTTTGCACTTGTATTAGTGTGGCAAAACCACTTTTCACACTTGTGTTAGTGTTGAAAAACCACTTTTCACACTTGTGTTAGTGTTGAAAAACCACTTTTCGCACTTGTGTTGGTGCATGAAACCACTTTTGCACTTGTATTAGTGTGGAAAAAACACTTTTTACACTTGTGATAGTGTTGAAAAACCACTTTCCGCACTTGTGTTAGTGTTGAAAAACCACTTTTCGCACTTGTGTTAGTGTTGAAAAACCACTTTTCACACTTGTGTTGGTGCAGGAAACCACTTTTGCACTTGTATTAGTGTGGAAAAACCACTTTTATCACTTGTGTTAGTGTTGAAAAACCACTTTTTGCACTTGTGTTAGTGTTGAAAAACCACTTTTCGCACTTGTGTTGGTGCAGGAAACCACTTTTGCACTTGTATTAGTGTGGAAAAAACACTTTTTGCACTTGTGATAGTGTTGAAAAACCACTTTTCGCACTTGTGTTAGTGTTGAAAAAACACTTTTCGCACTTGTGTTAGTGTTGAAAAACCACTTTTCGCACTTGTGTTGGTGCAGGAAACGACTTTTGCACTTGTATTAGTGTGGAAAAAACACTTTTTGCACTTGTGATAGTGTTGAAAAACCACTTTTCGCACTTGTGTTAGTGTTGAAAAACCACTTTTCGCACTTGTGTTAGTGTTGAAACATCACTTTTCGCACTTGTGTTGGTGCAGGAAACTACTTTTGCACTTGTATTAGTGTGGAAAAACCACTTTTCGCACTTGTGTTAGTGTTGAAAAACCCCTTTTCGCACTTGTGTTAGTGTTGAAAAACCACTTTTCGCACTTGTGTTGGTGCAGGAAACCACTTTTGCACTTGTATTAGTGTGGAAAAAACACTTTTTGCACTTGTGATAGTGTTGAAAAACCACATTTCGCACTTGTGTTAGTGTTGAAAAACCACTTTTCGCACTTGTGTTGGTGCAGGAAACCACTTTTGCACTTGTATTAGTGTGGAAAAACCACTTTTCACACTTGTGTTAGTGTTGAAAAACCCCTTTTCGCACTTGTGTTAGTGTTGAAAAACCACTTTTCGCACTTGTGTTGGTGCAGGAAACCACTTTTGCACTTGTATTAGTGTGGAAAAAACACTTTTTGCACTTGTGATAGTGTTGAAAAACCACATTTCGCACTTGTGTTAGTGTTGAAAAACCACTTTTCGCACTTGTGTTGGTGCAGGAAACCACTTTTGCACTTGTATTAGTGTGGAAAAACCACTTTTTGCACTTGTGTTAGTGTTGAAAAACCACTTTCCGCACTTGTGTTAGTGTTGAAAAACCACTTTTCGCACTTGTGTTGGTGCAGGAAACCACTTTTGCACTTGTATTAGTGTGGAAAAAACACTTTTTGCACTTGTGATGGTGTTGAAAAACAACTTTTCGCACTTGTGTTGGTGTTGAAAAACCACTTTTCGCACTTGTGTTGGTGCAGGAAACCACTTTTGCACTTGTATTAGTGTGGAAAAACACTTTTCGCAATTGTGTTAGTGTTGAAAAACCACTTTTCGCACTTGTGTTAGTGTTGAAAAACCACTTTTCGCACTTGTGTTGGTGCAGGAAACCACTTTTGCACTTGTATTAGTGTGGAAAAAACACTTTTTGCACTTGTGATAGTGTTGAAAAACCACTTTTCGCACTTGTGGTAGTGTTGAAAAACCACTTTTCGCACTTGTGTTAGTGTTGAAAAACCACTTTTCGCACTTGTGTTAGTGTTGAAAAACCACTTTTCGCACTTGTGTTAGTGTTGAAAAACCACTTTTCGCACTTGTGTTGGTGCAGGAAACCACTTTTGCACTTGTATTAGTGTGGCAAAACCACTTTTCGCACTTGTGTTAGTGTTGAAAAACCACTTTTCGCACTTGTGTTAGTGTTGAAAAACCACTTTTCGCACTTGTGTTGGTGCAGGAAACCACTTTTTCACTTGTATTAGTGTGGCAAAACCACTTTTCGCACTTGTGTTAGTGTTGAAAAACCACTTTTCGCATTTGTGTTAGTGTTGAAAAACCACTTTTCGCACTTGTGTTGGTGCAGGAAACCACTTTTGCACTTGTATTAGTGTGGAAAAAACACTTTTTACACTTGTGATAGTGTTGAAAAACCACTTTCCGCACTTGTGTTAGTGTTGAAAAACCATTTTTCGCACTTGTGTTAGTGTTGAAAAACCACTTTTCGCACTTGTGTTGGTGCAGGAAACCACTTTTGCACTTGTATTAGTGTGGAAAAACCACTTTTATCACTTGTGTTAGTGTTGAAAAACCACTTTTTGCACTTGTGTTAGTGTTGAAAAACCGCTTTTCGCACTTGTGTTGGTGCAGGAAACCACTTTTGCACTTGTATTAGTGTGGAAAAAACACTTTTTGCACTTGTGATAGTGTTGAAAAACCACTTTTCGCACTTGTGTTAGTGTTGAAAAAACACTTTTCGCACTTGTGTTAGTGTTGAAAAACCACTTTTCGCACTTGTGTTGGTGCAGGAAACGACTTTTGCACTTGTATTAGTGTGGAAAAAACACTTTTTGCACTTGTGGTAGTGTTGAAAAACCACTTTTCGCACTTGTGTTAGTGTTGAAAAACCACTTTTCGCACTTGTGTTAGTGTTGAAACACCACTTTTTGCACTTGTGTTGGTGCAGGAAACTACTTTTGCACTTGTATTAGTGTGGAAAAACCACTTTTCGCACTTGTGTTAGTGTTGAAAAACCCCTTTTCGCACTTGTGTTAGTGTTGAAAAAACACTTTTCGCACTTGTGTTAGTGTTGAAAAACCACTTTTCGCACTTGTGTTGGTGCAGGAAACGACTTTTGCACTTGTATAAGTGTGGAAAAAACACTTTTTGCACTTGTGATAGTGTTGAAAAACCACTTTTCGCACTTGTGTTAGTGTTGAAAAACCACTTTTCGCACTTGTGTTAGTGTTGAAACACCACTTTTCGCACTTGTGTTGGTGCAGGAAACCACTTTTGCACTTGTATTAGTGTGGAAAAAACACTTTTTGCACTTGTGATGGTGTTGAAAAACAACTTTTCGCACTTGTGTTGGTGTTGAAAAACCACTTTTCGCACTTCTTTTGGTGCAGGAAACCACTTTTGCACTTGTATTAGTGTGGAAAAAACACTTTTCGCAATTGTGTTAGTGTTGAAAAACCACTTTTCGCACTTGTGTTAGTGTTGAAAAACCACTTTTCGCACTTGTGTTGGTGCAGGAAACCACTTTTGCACTTGTATTAGTGTGGAAAAAACACTTTTTGCACTTGTGATAGTGTTGAAAAACCACTTTTCGCACTTGTGGTAGTGTTGAAAAACCACTTTTCGCACTTGTGTTAGTGTTGAAAAACCACTTTTCGCACTTGTGTTAGTGTTGAAAAACCACTTTTCGCACTTGTGTTAGTGTTGAAAAACCACTTTTCGCACTTGTGTTGGTGCAGGAAACCACTTTTGCACTTGTATTAGTGTGGCAAAACCACTTTTCGCACTTGTGTTAGTGTTGAAAAACCACTTTTCGCACTTGTGTTAGTGTTGAAAAACCACTTTTCGCACTTGTGTTGGTGCAGGAAACCACTTTTGCACTTGTATTAGTGTGGCAAAACCACTTTTCACACTTGTGTTAGTGTTGAAAAACCACTTTTCGCACTTGTGTTAGTGTTGAAAAACCACTTTTCGCACTTGTGTTGGTGCAGGAAACCACTTTTGCACTTGTATTAGTGTGGAAAAAACACTTTTTACACTTGTGATAGTGTTGAAAAACCACTTTCCGCACTTGTGTTAGTGTTGAAAAACCACTTTTCGCACTTGTGTTAGTGTTGAAAAACCACTTTTCGCACTTGTGTTGGTGCAGGAAACCACTTTTGCACTTGTATTAGTGTGGAAAAACCACTTTTATCACTTGTGTTAGTGTTGAAAAACCACTTTTTGCACTTGTGTTAGTGTTGAAAAACCACTTTTCGCACTTGTGTTGGTGCAGGAAACCACTTTTGCACTTGTATTAGTGTGGAAAAAACACTTTTTGCACTTGTGATAGTGTTGAAAAACCACTTTTCGCACTTGTGTTAGTGTTGAAAAAACACTTTTCGCACTTGTGTTAGTGTTGAAAAACCACTTTTCACACTTGTGTTGGTGCAGGAAACGACTTTTGCACTTGTATTAGTGTGGAAAAAACACTTTTTGCACTTGTGATAGTGTTGAAAAACCACTTTTCGCACTTGTGTTAGTGTTGAAAAACCACTTTTCGCACTTGTGTTAGTGTTGAAACACCACTTTTCGCACTTGTGTTGGTGCAGGAAACTACTTTTGCACTTGTATTAGTGTGGAAAAACCACTTTTCGCACTTGTGTTAGTGTTGAAAAACCCCTTTTCGCACTTGTGTTAGTGTTGAAAAACCACTTTTCGCACTTGTGTTAGTGTTGAAAAACCACTTTTCGCACTTGTGTTGGTGCAGGAAACCACTTTTGCACTTGTATTAGTGTGGAAAAAACACTTTTTGCACTTGTGATAGTGTTGAAAAACCACTTTTCGCACTTGTGTTAGTGTTGAAAAACCACTTTTCGCACTTGTGTTAGTGTTGAAAAACCACTTTTCGCACTTGTGTTGGTGCAGGAAACCACTTTTGCACTTGTATTAGTGTGGAAAAAACACTATTCGCACTTGTGTTTGTGTTGAAAAACCACTTTTCGCACTTGTGTTAGTGTTGAAAAACCACTTTTCGCACTTGCGTTGGTGCAGGAAACCACTTTTGCACTTGTATTAGTGTGGAAAAAACACTTTTTGCACTTGTGATAGTGTTGAAAAACCACTTTTCGCACTTGTGTTAGTGTTGAAAAACCACTTTTCGCACTTGCGTTGGTGCAGGGTACCACTTTTGCACTTGTATTAGTGTGGAAAAACCACTTTTTGCAGTTGTGATAGTGTTGAAAAACCACTTTTCGCACTTGTGTTATTGTTGAAAAACCACTTTTTGCACTTGTGTTAGTGTTGAAAAACCACTTTTCGCACTTGTGTTGGTGCAGGAAACCACTTTTGCACTTGTATTAGTGTGGAAAAAACACTTTTTGCACTTGGGATAGTGTTGAAAAACCACTTTTCGCACTTGTGTTAGTGTTGAAAAACCACTTTTCGCACTTGTGTTAGTGTTGACAAACCACTTTTCGCACTTGTGTTGGTGCAGGAAAATCACTTTTGCACTTGTATTAGTGTGGAAAAAACACTTTTTGCACTTGTGATAGTGTTGAAAAACCACTTTTCGCACTTGTGTTAGTGTTCAAAAACCACTTTTCGCACTTGTGTTGGTGCAGGAAACCACTTTTGCACTTGTATTGGTGTGGAAAAAACACTTTTCACACTTTTGTTAGTGTTGAAAACCCACTTTTCGCACTTGTGTTAGTGTTCAAAAACCACTTTTCGCACTTGTGTTGGTGCAGGAAACCACTTTTACACTTGTATTAGTGTGGAAAAAACACTTTTTGCACTTGTGATAGTGTTGAAAAACCACTTTTCGCACTTGTGTTAGTGTTGAAAAACCACCTTCCGCACTTGTGTTAGTGTTGAAAAACCACTTTTCGCATTTGTGTTGGTGCAGGAAACCACTTTTGCACTTGTATTAGTGTGGAAAAAACACTTTTTGCACTTGTGATGGTGTTGAAAAACAACTTTTCGCACTTGTGTTGGTGTTGAAAAACCACTTTTCGCACTTGTGTTGGTGCAGGAAACCACTTTTGCACTTGTATTAGTGTGGAAAAAACACTTTTCGCAATTGTGTTAGTGTTGAAAAACCACTTTTCGCACTTGTGTTAGTGTTGAAAAACCACTTTTCGCACTTGTGTTGGTGCAGGAAACCACTTTTGCACTTGTATTAGTGTGGAAAAAACACTTTTTGCACTTGTGATAGTGTTGAAAAACCACTTTTCGCACTTGTGGTAGTGTTGAAAAACCACTTTTCGCACTTGTGTTAGTGTTGAAAAACCACTTTTCGCACTTGTGTTAGTGTTGAAAAACCACTTTTCGCACTTGTGTTAGTGTTGAAAAACCACTTTTCGCACTTGTGTTGGTGCAGGAAACCACTTTTGCACTTGTATTAGTGTGGCAAAACCACTTTTCGCACTTGTGTTAGTGTTGAAAAACCACTTTTCGCACTTGTGTTAGTGTTGAAAAACCACTTTTCGCACTTGTGTTGGTGCAGGAAACCACTTTTGCACTTGTATTAGTGTGGCAAAACCACTTTTCGCACTTGTGTTAGTGTTGAAAAACCACTTTTCGCACTTGTGTTAGTGTTGAAAAACCACTTTTCGCACTTGTGTTGGTGCAGGAAACCACTTTTGCACTTGTATTAGTGTGGAAAAAACACTTTTTACACTTGTGATAGTGTTGAAAAACCACTTTCCGCACTTGTGTTAGTGTTGAAAAACCACTTTTCGCACTTGTGTTAGTGTTGAAAAACCACTTTTCGCACTTGTGTTGGTGCAGGAAACCACTTTTGCACTTGTATTAGTGTGGAAAAAACACTTTTTGCACTTGTGATAGTGTTGAAAAACCACTTTTTGCACTTGTGTTAGTGTTGAAAAACCACTTTCCGCACTTGTGTTAGTGTTGAAAAACCACTTTTCGCATTTGTGTTGGTGCAGGAAACCACTTTTGCACTTGTATTAGTGTGGAAAAAACACTTTTTGCACTTGTGATGGTGTTGAAAAACAACTTTTCGCACTTGTGTTGGTGTTGAAAAACCACTTTTCGCACTTGTGTTGGTGCAGGAAACCACTTTTGCACTTGTATTAGTGTGGAAAAAACACTTTTCGCAATTGTGTTAGTGTTGAAAAACCACTTTTCGCACTTGTGTTAGTGTTGAAAAACCACTTTTCGCACTTGTGTTGGTGCAGGAAACCACTTTTGCACTTGTATTAGTGTGGAAAAAAACACTTTTTGCACTTGTGATAGTGTTGAAAAACCACTTTTCGCACTTGTGGTAGTGTTGAAAAACCCTTTTCGCACTTGTGTTAGTGTTGAAAAACCACTTTTCGCACTTGTGTTAGTGTTGAAAAACCACTTTTCGCACTTGTGTTAGTGTTGAAAAACCACTTTTCGCACTTGTGTTGGTGCAGGAAACCACTTTTGCACTTGTATTAGTGTGGCAAAACCACTTTTCGCACTTGTGTTAGTGTTGAAAAACCACTTTTCGCACTTGTGTTAGTGTTGAAAAACCACTTTTCGCACTTGTGTTGGTGCAGGAAACCACTTTTTCACTTGTATTAGTGTGGCAAAACCACTTTTCGCACTTGTGTTAGTGTTGAAAAACCACTTTTCACACTTGTGTTAGTGTTGAAAAACCACTTTTCGCACTTGTGTTGGTGCAGGAAACCACTTTTGCACTTGTATTAGTGTGGAAAAAACACTTTTTACACTTGTGATAGTGTTGAAAAACCACTTTCCGCACTTGTGTTAGTGTTGAAAAACCATTTTTCGCACTTGTGTTAGTGTTGAAAAACCACTTTTTGCACTTGTGTTGGTGCAGGAAACCACTTTTGCACTTGTATTAGTGTGGAAAAACCACTTTTATCACTTGTGTTAGTGTTGAAAAACCACTTTTTGCACTTGTGTTAGTGTTGAAAAACCGCTTTTCGCACTTGTGTTGGTGCAGGAAACCACTTTTGCACTTGTATTAGTGTGGAAAAAACACTTTTTGCACTTGTGATAGTGTTGAAAAACCACTTTTCGCACTTGTGTTAGTGTTGAAAAAACACTTTTCGCACTTGTGTTAGTGTTGAAAAACCACTTTTCGCACTTGTGTTGGTGCAGGAAACGACTTTTGCACTTGTATTAGTGTGGAAAAAACACTTTTTGCACTTGTGATAGTGTTGAAAAACCACTTTTCGCACTTGTGTTAGTGTTGAAAAACCACTTTTCGCACTTGTGTTAATGTTGAAACACCACTTTTCGCACTTGTGTTGGTGCAGGAAACTACTTTTGCACTTGTATTAGTGTGGAAAAACCACTTTTCGCACTTGTGTTAGTGTTGAAAAACCCCTTTTCGCACTTGTGTTAGTGTTGAAAAACCACTTTTCGCACTTGTGTTGGTGCAGGAAACCACTTTTGCACTTGTATTAGTGTGGAAAAAACACTTCTTGCACTTGTGATAGTGTTGAAAAACCACATTTCGCACTTGTGTTAGTGTTGAAAAACCACTTTTCGCACTTGTGTTGGTGCAGGAAACCACTTTTGCACTTGTATTAGTGTGGAAAAACCACTTTTCGCACTTGTGTTAGTGTTGAAAAACCACTTTTCGCACTTGTATTAGTGTGGAAAAAACACTTTTTGCACTTGTGATAGTGTTGAAAAACCACTTTTCGCACTTGTGTTAGTGTTGAAAAACCACTTTTCGCACTTGTGTTAGTGTTGAAAAACCACTTTTCGCACTTGTGTTGGTGCAGGAAACCACTTTTGCACTTGTATTAGTGTGGAAAAAACACTTTTTGCACTTGTGATAGTGTTGAAAAACCACTTTTCGCACTTGTGTTAGTGTTGAAAAACCACTTTCCGCACTTGTGTTAGTGTTGAAAAACCACTTTTCGCACTTGTGTTGGTGCAGGAAACCACTTTTGCACTTGTATTAGTGTGGAAAAAACACTTTTTGCACTTGTGATGGTGTTGAAAAACAACTTTTCGCACTTGTGTTGGTGTTGAAAAACCACTTTTCGCACTTGTGTTGGTGCAGGAAACCACTTTTGCACTTGTATTAGTGTGGAAAAAACACTTTTCGCAATTGTGTTAGTGTTGAAAAACCACTTTTCGCACTTGTGTTAGTGTTGAAAAACCACTTTTCGCACTTGTGTTGGTGCAGGAAACCACTTTTGCACTTGTATTAGTGTGGAAAAAACACTTTTTGCACTTGTGATAGTGTTGAAAAACCACTTTTCGCACTTGTGGTAGTGTTGAAAAACCACTTTTCGCACTTGTGTTAGTGTTGAAAAACCACTTTTCGCACTTGTGTTAGTGTTGAAAAACCACTTTTCGCACTTGTGTTAGTGTTGAAAAACCACTTTTCGCACTTGTGTTGGTGCAGGAAACCACTTTTGCACTTGTATTAGTGTGGCAAAACCACTTTTCGCACTTGTGTTAGTGTTGAAAAACCACTTTTCGCACTTGTGTTAGTGTTGAAAAACCACTTTTCGCACTTGTGTTGGTGCAGGAAACCACTTTTGCACTTGTATTAGTGTGGCAAAACCACTTTTCACACTTGGGTTAGTGTTGAAAAACCACTTTTCACACTTGTGTTAGTGTTGAAAAACCACTTTTCGCACTTGTGTTGGTGCATGAAACCACTTTTGCACTTGTATTAGTGTGGAAAAAACACTTTTTACACTTGTGATAGTGTTGAAAAACCACTTTCCGCACTTGTGTTAGTGTTGAAAAACCACTTTTCGCACTTGTGTTAGTGTTGAAAAACCACTTTTCGCACTTGTGTTGGTGCAGGAAACCACTTTTGCACTTGTATTAGTGTGGAAAAACCACTTTTATCACTTGTGTTAGTGTTGAAAAACCACTTTTTGCACTTGTGTTAGTGTTGAAAAACCACTTTTCGCACTTGTGTTGGTGCAGGAAACCACTTTTGCACTTGTATTAGTGTGGAAAAAACACTTTTTGCACTTGTGATAGTGTTGAAAAACCACTTTTCGCACTTGTGTTAGTGTTGAAAAAACACTTTTCGCACTTGTGTTAGTGTTGAAAAACCACTTTTCGCACTTGTGTTGGTGCAGGAAACGACTTTTGCACTTGTATTAGTGTGGAAAAAACACTTTTTGCACTTGTGATAGTGTTGAAAAACCACTTTTCGCACTTGTGTTAGTGTTGAAAAACCACTTTTCGCACTTGTGTTAGTGTTGAAACATCACTTTTCGCACTTGTGTTGGTGCAGGAAACTACTTTTGCACTTGTATTAGTGTGGAAAAACCACTTTTCGCACTTGTGTTAGTGTTGAAAAACCCCTTTTCGCACTTGTGTTAGTGTTGAAAAACCACTTTTCGCACTTGTGTTGGTGCAGGAAACCACTTTTGCACTTGTATTAGTGTGGAAAAAACACTTTTTGCACTTGTGATAGTGTTGAAAAACCACATTTCGCACTTGTGTTAGTGTTGAAAAACCACTTTTCGCACTTGTGTTGGTGCAGGAAACCACTTTTGCACTTGTATTAGTGTGGAAAAACCACTTTTCACACTTGTGTTAGTGTTGAAAAACCCCTTTTCGCACTTGTGTTAGTGTTGAAAAACCACTTTTCGCACTTGTGTTGGTGCAGGAAACCACTTTTGCACTTGTATTAGTGTGGAAAAAACACTTTTTGCACTTGTGATAGTGTTGAAAAACCACATTTCGCACTTGTGTTAGTGTTGAAAAACCACTTTTCGCACTTGTGTTGGTGCAGGAAACCACTTTTGCACTTGTATTAGTGTGGAAAAACCACTTTTTGCACTTGTGTTAGTGTTGAAAAACCACTTTCCGCACTTGTGTTAGTGTTGAAAAACCACTTTTCGCATTTGTGTTGGTGCAGGAAACCACTTTTGCACTTGTATTAGTGTGGAAAAAACACTTTTTGCACTTGTGATGGTGTTGAAAAACAACTTTTCGCACTTGTGTTGGTGTTGAAAAACCACTTTTCGCACTTGTGTTGGTGCAGGAAACCACTTTTGCACTTGTATTAGTGTGGAAAAAACACTTTTCGCAATTGTGTTAGTGTTGAAAAACCACTTTTCGCACTTGTGTTAGTGTTGAAAAACCACTTTTCGCACTTGTGTTGGTGCAGGAAACCACTTTTGCACTTGTATTAGTGTGGAAAAAACACTTTTTGCACTTGTGATAGTGTTGAAAAACCACTTTTCGCACTTGTGGTAGTGTTGAAAAACCACTTTTCGCACTTGTGTTAGTGTTGAAAAACCACTTTTCGCACTTGTGTTAGTGTTGAAAAACCACTTTTCGCACTTGTGTTAGTGTTGAAAAACCACTTTTCGCACTTGTGTTGGTGCAGGAAACCACTTTTGCACTTGTATTAGTGTGGCAAAACCACTTTTCGCACTTGTGTTAGTGTTGAAAAACCACTTTTCGCACTTGTGTTAGTGTTGAAAAACCACTTTTCGCACTTGTGTTGGTGCAGGAAACCACTTTTTCACTTGTATTAGTGTGGCAAAACCACTTTTCGCACTTGTGTTAGTGTTGAAAAACCACTTTTCGCATTTGTGTTAGTGTTGAAAAACCACTTTTCGCACTTGTGTTGGTGCAGGAAACCACTTTTGCACTTGTATTAGTGTGGAAAAAACACTTTTTACACTTGTGATAGTGTTGAAAAACCACTTTCCGCACTTGTGTTAGTGTTGAAAAACCATTTTTAGCACTTGTGTTAGTGTTGAAAAAACACTTTTCGCACTTGTGTTGGTGCAGGAAACCACTTTTGCACTTGTATTAGTGTGGAAAAACCACTTTTATCACTTGTGTTAGTGTTGAAAAACCACTTTTTGCACTTGTGTTAGTGTTGAAAAACCACTTTTCGCACTTGTGTTGGTGCAGGAAACCACTTTTGCACTTGTATTAGTGTGGAAAAAACACTTTTTGCACTTGTGATAGTGTTGAAAAACCACTTTTCGCACTTGTGTTAGTGTTGAAAAAACACTTTTCGCACTTGTGTTAGTGTTGAAAAACCACTTTTCGCACTTGTGTTGGTGCAGGAAACGACTTTTGCACTTGTATTAGTGTGGAAAAAACACTTTTTGCACTTGTGGTAGTGTTGAAAAACCACTTTTCGCACTTGTGTTAGTGTTGAAAAACCACTTTTCGCACTTGTGTTAGTGTTGAAACACCACTTTTCGCACTTGTGTTAGTGCAGGAAACTACTTTTGCACTTGTATTAGTGTGGAAAAACCACTTTTCGCACTTGTGTTAGTGTTGAAAAACCCCTTTTCGCACTTGTGTTAGTGTTGAAAAAACACTTTTCGCACTTGTGTTAGTGTTGAAAAACCACTTTTCGCACTTGTGTTGGTGCAGGAAACGACTTTTGCACTTGTATTAGTGTGGAAAAAACACTTTTTGCACTTGTGATAGTGTTGAAAAACCACTTTTCGCACTTGTGTTAGTGTTGAAAAACCACTTTTCGCACTTGTGTTAGTGTTGAAACACCACTTTTCGCACTTGTGTTGGTGCAGGAAACCACTTTTGCACTTGTATTAGTGTGGAAAAAACACTTTTTGCACTTGTGATGGTGTTGAAAAACAACTTTTCGCACTTGTGTTGATGTTGAAAAACCACTTTTCGCACTTCTGTTGGTGCAGGAAACCACTTTTGCACTTGTATTAGTGTGGAAAAAACACTTTTCGCAATTGTGTTAGTGTTGAAAAACCACTTTTCGCACTTGTGTTAGTGTTGAAAAACCACTTTTCGCACTTGTGTTAGTGTTGAAACACCACTTTTCGCACTTGTGTTGGTGCAGGAAACCACTTTTGCACTTGTATTAGTGTGGAAAAAACACTTTTTGCACTTGTGATGGTGTTGAAAAACAACTTTTCGCACTTGTGTTGGTGTTGAAAAACCACTTTTCGCACTTCTGTTGGTGCAGGAAACCACTTTTGCACTTGTATTAGTGTGGAAAAAACACTTTTCGCAATTGTGTTAGTGTTGAAAAACCACTTTTCGCACTTGTGTTAGTGTTGAAAAACCACTTTTCGCACTTGTGTTGGTGCAGGAAACCACTTTTGCACTTGTATTAGTGTGGCAAAACCACTTTTCGCACTTGTGTTAGTGTTGAAAAACCACTTTTCGCACTTGTGTTAGTGTTGAAAAACCACTTTTCGCACTTGTGTTGGTGCAGGAAACCACTTTTGCACTTGTATTAGTGTGGCAAAACCACTTTTCACACTTGTGTTAGTGTTGAAAAACCACTTTTCGCACTTGTGTTAGTGTTGAAAAACCACTTTTCGCACTTGTGTTGGTGCAGGAAACCACTTTTGCACTTGTATTAGTGTGGAAAAAACACTTTTTACACTTGTGATAGTGTTGAAAAACCACTTTCCGCACTTGTGTTAGTGTTGAAAAACCACTTTTCGCACTTGTGTTAGTGTTGAAAAACCACTTTTCGCACTTGTGTTGGTGCAGGAAACCACTTTTGCACTTGTATTAGTGTGGAAAAACCACTTTTATCACTTGTGTTAGTGTTGAAAAACCACTTTTTGCACTTGTGTTAGTGTTGAAAAACC